>NW_009951973.1:142657-147672 GCF_000747805.2 Chaetura pelagica | reverse complement strand
GAAAGACAAAGCACTTCTGCTACAAAAAAATATTCTGCAAGGATTTTTCTCTCCATCATTTTGGATAGAAGCATACTGCCTTGTTAGACTTCATTGTAACTTCTAGGGCTAAAATTTCAAAGGGTTGCCCCTGTGCTTAATGTTAAGTGCACAACTAAGTGCATGTATGAATTTGTGACTAATCTGTTTCTTGACTCAGGAGCCCTAGTCAGGAAAACATCATCTGCCATGAGTTTTCCTTTACATCATTAGAAGCTGAGGGCACTTAACACCTTGCACGACCACATGCTTATTCCTTTTATGACTTCCGTCCACAGGACATTTTGGAAAATATTTTATGAACTGAAACACTGCCAAAGTCTGGTCAGTCTGTTTTACTCAGCAGTTTCTCTACAATTGAAAACTTTATCTTATTTCTGTTCTTTCTCCAAATTACTGGTAATCTGGGGTAGGCAAGTATCAAAAGCCTAATGCATAAGAAAGAGATGGCCATTAGACACCCCAAACTGAAATTAAATCTAAATAAAGTAGCAGCCAGTATTGAATTGATAGCATATATATAAAGAAACAGTGTTTAAGAACTGATGTGTGAAACCTGAAAATCTGAGCAGTAGTCAATTGGACAGAGTAAGACAAGCTATATAAATTAAAGTATCTGTTTATCAGCTGTATACAAATACTAGCAAAACTTTACATCTTCATTTAGGAAGGAAGTAAAATATGCACTAAAAGCCTTCTTGTACATGTTTTTAACACTGCAATATTAATCTAATTTATTTAATATTAAATATTTGTTTAATATTAAATATTTATTTAAATATTTAATTAATGAGACCCTAGCTCATTCTTGGTTTGGGTGTTTTTTTCTTTCAGCAATGAAACAAAAACAATTAGACAGAAAATGCTGCCCTAAGTGGTTTTGACTGGACCAGTCACATACTGGCAAAAGAAGGAAAGACATTTTAAAAGATGTTTTTTAAGCCAAATGTCAAACACTGAGTTTCCAAAACATCTCGTTTGCCAATAATGCATGTTAATAAATAGACTGGAAATCTAACCAAAACTATGAAAACTTATCCTTGCTTAGTCTTTCCTATGTACATTAGGGAAGTGTTAATATTATAATTTTTCTGATAAAGTGTCTGTATATATATAATTTAAATAATTAAATAAGTTCAGTAGACTTTTTCAAGCACAAATAAATAATTCTATCTCTATATATATCTATTTCTAAAAAACATAGATATATAAAACTCTTTACCTCTCTCAAAATAACTTAAAAAACATCTAGTCCACTATCAACTTCCACTGGCAAACTTTCTCTATTTTGTAAGTAGTAAAGATGACAGCAGAAAGAAATGTTAGTTTTGCTGAATACAGGGGACTTTTGATAATTACTTTTTTTTTTTTTTTTTTTACGTTTTATTATTTCTCTTTTTATTTTATGATCAAAATCTGACAGTTCTGCTCAGTTTTGGAAAAAAGAAGTCCAGCATTTCTGCAATTTAGAACTCAAAGCTACTGAAGAAAGAATGCTATACAGGAAGTAGGGAGGCTAGAACAAAAGGGAAGTACACACTGTTCACTTTTACAAGGAATCTGTCAAGCCACAATTTGCAGAGACCTTTTCTTGATTTTACCATGTGCAATAACAAATAGGTGTTAGAAATACAAATATAAAGCACTAGTCATTAATATTTTTGAGGGATGATTACTAAACTTACCTGTAGGAATAATGAAAGATTCTAAAGTAGCATTTCCTCGTTTACAAATATAGCCAAGTTTCTGACTGCATTCCCGATTCTCCCACTTAGCACCTTTGCCAGGATTTAATGCTGCACAAATTTTTCCAGGTTCTGGAGAAGGGTGTCCTTTAAAAAATAAAATAAAATAAACCATCGCACAAAACCTCAACAACAACAACAAAGTAGAAAGACATATTAGTTACCCTCCCAGTTTACTCTCACACTCTCATGTTCTGTGCTTAAATTCTAAGCTAACCTATAGAGAATTGTGATCTTTCACAGTTCCTTAGACTGAACAGGGCTCTACATTGCCTTAAGAGATATTTTTTCACAGCAGCCACAAGTTCAGATATTTGTCTAGTTTACAGCCTCTTCACAGGTTCAAAGTCTTGACAGCAGGTATTAGAGTGCACCTATTTTGCTTGTATTTTTTTACTTTTATAAATTAAGAATGTCTAAACTTCAGAGCACAATCTTCAGATGAAAAAACTGTTCAGTAAGCTAATAAAATTCTGTACTTAGTGTAACAGTAAAGACATACAACTAAAAAGTAATTATTTCACTAATGTGAACTTCTTGTCCACTTGTCTAAACAGTATGACAATAGCAGGATATCTGGATATTTTCAGCTGAAGCTTAGCATTAGTATTAACAGGAACATGTAGAAGGAAAGCAGACCCTGTAGAACAAAATTAATTTCTGCAATAAACCAGATTAACTTTTCAAGATCTGGTATAAACTCAACATGGATTTTCCTTAGTTTCTAAACATGTGCCACTATACTACATAATAATCAAGCATCAGTAGTGTTCAGCAATGAACATCACAAAACTATTCTTTAGCGTGCAGAATCGTTCATTGAACACTTTCTTATATCATAATGATTTCATTACCTTAGATTACAGTTACTCTTATATTTGCAGTCATGTCATAGCTCCTTCAGAAAGAAGAAATATATACGCTTACTTGAAAAATACAAATTTAAATTGTTTTCATATTAAAAAAAAAAAGTTCAGCTGTTGGAAGTTGTCTCTCCCAAATGCTTCACCAGGATAATTTTAGTTTAAATATTGATAACTTAGCTGCCATGGTTTTCTGTTATTCACTCGGGGCTAGTGTGATGGAACAATATGAAGCTTATATAAATTATTTTTAAATATACAAAGGGAATAAGAACCATCTCTTGAACAGCCTAGGTAATGGAGATGAAATAAAGGTAGGTAGATCTAAGCAAAGTCATGACAGAGATAGCACACATAAAAATTATATGGAGTATTACCTTTGAATGAAATTAAGAAACATAAGGAGTTAAAGGCAGACCATTTTGGTTACTCCCAAACCCCTCTAACTCTTCAGAGGACAACTGAAAGTTGTTTGCAGTTTTAACAACCATGAACAACTCCCCTTGCCTCTTTGGCTCGACTTCACAATCAGTTTTAGCCCACTCTTCATTACTTGCAGATCCTCATCAGTGAACTTGGATGACAGACTTATAAATACCTTCACAGAAACTTGCAGTTCAGCCCATTTCTTGGCTTTGTGTGCTAACTCCATTGGAGAGCTGTTATTAAAGTAGCTAAATTCAGTCTTCAGAGCGTATCTACTCAAGAAGTTAGTCCACATAAAATATGGTTTTGGCCTTTTCTATGCAAGGAAACCATGGGATTATATGATGGGGCAGGCATTTATAGATACTGCAGATTAAATGCATATTACATGCTCAATGAAGATAAAGAAGTGTATTCACACTGCATAACTTTAGACATCTATTTAAATTAGTCTTCAGAGGCTTCCTGAATAGCCAGTGCAAGGAAAGAAGGTTCCTGCAAGAAGACACCTAAACATAAGCACTGTGAACAGTAAACCAGAAAAGCACCTCTTCTTCACTGTGTGTACAGATGGCATAGGAGATCAGCTTGTTAACAATGGCACCAGAGTTCAACGTCACAGCTACAGCTGCGAAGTAGCTGGGTTTGTTTTAAGGTAGACTAACCTAATATGTTAAATTTGATATGTGCTACTGCCACAGGCTGGCTAATCCCAAATGAAAATGAAAATCCAATCTTTAAGCACGTAACCAAAACAAACTGAAAAGGGAAGGGAAGAGAAGAAAAAAAGAAGAGGGGAAAAAAAAGAACAAACCACAAACTAGACATACACTGACTAGTTTAATCTCATGAATATACCTAGAGCATTAGATTTATTCTGTATTCATATAGAAATAAATTAAGAAGACATAAAAATAAACTGTAAATACATTATTTTTTAAAGTTTCTTCTAGATTTTGAGGCCACCATGTCCATTGTGAAACACAAATTAAGCCCAGTATGTATCCCTGGCATAAGAGCTGGGACTCAGTGTCTTTTTAGCCACCGTCAGAATCTTTCAACATTGAAACAAGCTCAATCATTGCAGGAGAATAGAGTACTAGAAAAGAAATATCTTAGAAGATGACCAAATTTTTGCCATTTAAACAGAGTAGCTACATATTTCATCTTACCTGGAACCCAGTTTAAGTACCGGAAAGGAGCACCACCAACCCATTGCCATCCACTGTTGAAATTCAAACTGTTAAGACCAAACCAGAGAGCAGAACTCAGCCTGCCAGTCAGACCTAAGTAGCAGAGACAAAGAAAGATAATGGAAGTGCATGCAAGAGCAAACACACAGAACTTGAGAGCTGAGTACTAACTAAATTATCTGCTTCTCCTTTTTACAATGGTAAAGTTTCAACAACCTTTATCACTTCAGTTAAGGTGGCTATGCTAAATCTGAAAAATAAGCATCCTACATGAGTCAATTTAGTTTTACAGTTTTCACATTTTTATCTCTGGAGAATTTGATTACAATGGAAAACAAAATTACACTTGGACATGCTCTTTGTAAACCAATGATGATAAATATGAAACAAATATTTTTTCTCAACAACCGTAAAATTTTGAATTGATGAAGTTGCACAAGACCACAAATTAGTTTTCTAAAATGAAAAATAAATGGCTTTCTATTGTGGATTTTTTTTCTTCCAATAAAATTAACAAATGTGAGATTAAAATTTTTAAAATACTGTAAAGTTAAAAAAAATCTGTTTGCATTTTATCAAACTACACTAAAATGCTAACATTCCAAACATCATCTTTTTAACAGTACATCTGACACATTTTTCACACTCATCTGATTTTACTTCTGTAGTCAATGGTAAGTCAGTTCCAAATTAATCCTCTAGTTCTGAAAAGCACCTAGAAATTTCATGCTTAAGTGTGGTCCTGCTGA
>NW_009951973.1:131249-142600 GCF_000747805.2 Chaetura pelagica | reverse complement strand
CTGAACTCTCTAGCATTATTTACAGTCATTGTTAATCTAGTGTCTATCTCTGCCTTTCATATAAGAATTGGAAGCCTACCTGGTTGACTGGGTATATTTTTTCATTACATGTATTTCTGCATAGCTCACCGATCACTGTGCAATGTATATTATTTCTGCTTGTACCAATAACATCATGCCAGTAGGTAATCTTACACTATGTTTTAGTTGTCTTCGACACCAAGATTATGTGTAACACTTGAAGAATGGCAAGGTTGAAAGGAGGGATAGTTAATGTTGATGGCACCAACATATTAATGTGTTTTGGCACTACTTCTATACAAACAAGTTGTTATTAAGACAACTAAGAACTGAGCATGACAGGAAATCCTGGTTCAGCCAGGAGAGCAGTAGAATGAAAAGCTGATTTTCACATACATTTGCCAGGAATACTAGTTTGCAATTGAAACACACAACTAATAACTCACTTCTGTATGTCAGTGCCAGATTGTTCCCTTGAGCATTAATTTCAAAAAGAGTGTCATCACAGTCAGTAAAAAAAAACCCATGTTTTGACCAAACCCTTAAATCGAAAACAAATGTTTAGACAGAACAGGCTGTTCATAGTATTACAAATACATTTATCAATCCGCTAAATTGGAGAAATACAGATATGATGGATAGACTAACAGATGAATAAGAAATTGGTTGCGTGGCTGCATCCAAAGAGTTACTGTCAATGGCTCAATATCCAAATAGAAACCAGTAACAAGTGGTGTTCCTCTAGGGTCTGTATTGGGACCAATACTATTTAATATCTTCATCACAGACATAGATAAATAGGATTGAGTGCACTCTCAGCAAGTTTGCAGATGACACCAAGAAGAATGGTGCGGTTGACACGCTGGTAGGATGAGGATGCCATCCAGAGGGACCTGGGTGAGCTAGAAAAGTAGGTCCATGTGAACCTCATGAAGTCCAACAAGGCCAAGTGCAAGATCCTGCACCTTGGTCAGGGCAACCCCCTGGTTTCAATACCTGCTGGGGAATGAATGGATTGGGAGCAGCCCTGTGGAGTAAGACTTGGGGTACTGGTGGGTGAAAAATTGGGCATGAGCTGGCAATATGCAGTCACAGCCCAGAAAGCCAACTGTATCCTGAGCTGGATTAAAAGAAGCATGGCCAACAGGAAAGGGAGGTGATTCTCAGCCCCGGTCCACTCTCACGAGACCCCACCTGGAGTAGTGCCAGTTTTCCCAGTTAAATCATTCAAGACAAAAATTTAAATCCACTAATTACCAGAACTGAACAAATAAACATTTTCAAGGCAGAATATCCTATATAAGTGTCACTGCTATATTAATGCACTTTTTAAAAGAAACTGATTAGTAATATTACCCTACCAGTCAGGTATGTTTGTTCATGCAACTCTGTGATGCTTAATAACTCTGCATTCTGTTGTTGACAGCTTTTTCTTGCCTGATGCCATTCCAGAGCTGCCTCAGAGTTTATCTGGTACTGGACATTTGTTAAAGGATCGGAATTCCACAATACATCAAGGCTATTAACTGTAGGGAGAAAAAGAAATGCTATAACCTATCATAAAGACAGAGCCAGAAAAAATATAGAATAAATCACTTAGCAAAAATACACAAACCTAATCACTGCAGTAAAGAATTTGTTTGAAAGGAATCTCAAAACTCTCTGATGTGTTAATAAACCCAGGGCAGAGATAAACCCTGTGGAACAGGACACAGGTTATGAAACAATAGATATGTCACCATTTTCTCCAGTATAACAAAGCCACTGTTTAAGACAGATGATGAGTGGCTAAAGCAATGCTAAAAGAGTTGATTTCTCACTGTGAAGAAAAAGATTAAAAACTTCTAGTCACTTGCTAGCAAAGGTGTACATCAAGCTGAACACTTTTTTGAGATAAGAAACGCTATGTTTTTACAAATTATGGGTACTCTGTAAAGTGCCTATGGATTTTATTACTCTGATAGAGGTAACCAGACCCAAGCACTGAACACAAGACATACATTATCAGCATCTGTCTCACCCTTTCATGCAATTCCTGATTTATCTTATTCATGTATCTGACATACCACCACACCTCCTTCTCTGCCACATGACCTTGTGATATCCTTGAATACCTGAACTTGGCACTTTTAGACAATGCCAACAGAGTGAAAAAGTCATCCAGCAGGGCCCACCAACAGTAGAAGTGGCCCCAGAAGGTTCCACACTCCTTATACTACTGCAGCCTCTCCTGGCTTCTCTCAATTGAATCCCCACCACTAGCAACAGACAACAGCGTAATCTTGCGCTGTCAAAAAAGGAACCTACAGAAGGCCCAAACACTGAGCTAAATATCACTCCATAAAGAGATTAATTGCATGACAAAACCAGAGTATAGCAGAGGTGACTATACGTCTGCTGATAGTGGGAAAATGACTGAAATTCCTGTAGCCTGTATCAGGTTTTCTGAATTCAGAAAAGGAAAATAATTCTTTCTCTCAAAATTTTCACAGCTTGCAACTTCAGAAATTCTAAGTGTGCAAATAAGAGGAAAACAGTACAATAAACAAAACTCAGGACAAAGTATGATACCTATTAAAGTCAGCAGGTCACTAACCAGTTCCAGTTTTTCCTGTATTATATCTAATAGTCTATAGAAAATACAAAGTACTTCTTCTCAGATTTCCCTTAATAAAAAAAATCAAGACTAACCTACTGTAATATGGACATTTGACTAAAAATAGGAACTTTTATCTGATTGTCATTATCCACAAACCAACATCTATCCAAAATATTTTATGACGATCACGACACTATGTTCTACAAGACCATAAATTCCTGTGTATAGGCCTGGGATAAAATAGAGATTGCAAAAATATTAAAATCCATAATTCAACAAAGAAACTTGGGTCAGACTTGAGACAAAGGGTTTTACAGGTTTTGTACAATTACTACAGAGCAAGAGGTAAACAAGTCTCAGGCTTTCATCCAACCTTCCATCATGGTCCCTCAGTCTCATAATTTATAACTGACTTACATATGGTGCTCTTCTGTAAAAATAAAAATGATGCAGTAAAATAAATATGTTA
This sequence comes from Chaetura pelagica, assembly GCF_000747805.2. NCBI lineage: Eukaryota > Metazoa > Chordata > Aves > Apodiformes > Apodidae > Chaetura > Chaetura pelagica. The sequence goes on along the minus strand of NW_009951973.1, from coordinate 139,511 downwards.
TTGTTTTTCAGTTATCCATTCAGAACAAGTTGTAATCTCAGTTCAATATCATTGGAAACTGCATTAGTAGAATCATATCAAACAAAAACTGAATATAAATCCTGTTAGACAGCCTATAAAATAATTGTCATCAATTCTTCTCCAAGCATGCAGTAGAGAATTAATATAATAAATACATTATAGTTTATATGAATTTATAATATAGTATATAAAAATGCAATGCTGTCAATAGCAAAAAAGTATAAAGTATTACAAATTTCCTTCACATGCTTATCTTCACTTTGAAATCTTTTTCCAAAGTGCTCCTCCTTTTTTTTTCCTTTAGTCCTACATAAATCTGTGAGGTCCAAACTCAGATTATGAGTTCCAGATAAATCAGAAAAATCAACACAAATCCCCCTGTACAACTTATTTGACCAATTCACCAGGCATTTTCAACCAGACTCAAAATCACAATGAAAAAACCTCGCAAGACATCTTGAAACACCAGCATGGGAAAAAAAGCCTGAAATAAAAAATAAATTTGGTGTTTGCGAATGAACACAAGGGTGTCAATTTGCCCAATGATAACGCTGTGCAAGCTGTTTTCTTCCCCAACATCTACTTTTGCATTGCAGTGCGACACAGAGCTAAAAAAAAACACAGTGGAACCCATTAAGAGCCAGTATTTCCTAGGCTACTAAAAAATTTCTGATATAGCAACACCTCTCAGTTTCTTTCTGTGAGATTTAAGATTCTATTTTCACAGCATCAGGGTTTCTTTTTCAAGCACCAAATAAAGAGTTATATTCACAATTATATTACCTCCACTGGTCAAATCACTACATCTCTATGGATTATAATAACTGTTTTAATTATAGTCTTATGCCCTTATCATTTCGGTTTTACTCACAATTAAAAAATCATAATATGGTTCAATCATAATTTTTCAGTATGTCCAGGCCCCAGTATGAAGAGCTGTAATAGCCTGCATCACATTTTTATATCAGCAGTTTTTCTCCCTTAGAGAGTTTAAACAATCCATAAATCTTATTTAAAAAAATTAAACATACAGAGGCAGTGCACTCCTCTTTCATAGGGCTGACTAAAACTTCTGCTACCACAGCCCATCTCACATTAAAGTGTATGACCCAAGCTAGAATATTTTATAGTCAATACTGAAGAATCAGGAAGGAAACATGCAGGCAATCAGCATAAAGCAGCTTTTTCCAAAAACAATCACAGTCATCTGAATGGATTTCCTTGAATTATGCCAAAGAATTAAACAAAATGTTAATGATGCCTCCTATTTGTTATACTCAAAGAGCACCAGATAAGTAGAATTCTGAAGTTGATATTGTGTGTGCAGTATCTTCAGGATTGATATTCCTAACATGTTTTTAATCTCTTGAAAATAACTCTAGCAAAAGAAAAAAAAAAAGAGAGAGAGAAAAAAAAAAAGTCAATTTTATTTCTCTGAAATAATGAATGCAATATTAATGGACATCAGGAAATCAGGCAGGGCCACAAATACTTCATGATCAAACCAGTTAAGATCAACCCACAGCACTTTCTTCACTTGGAAGGAAAGGCATGTTTTTCTCCTTCGCTCTGACAGCTGGAGCTTTGCAGCAAAAAATAATAAAGAAGAAGGGAGGCAGAAGTGCTATTTCTTTTCAGGTGACAAAAGAAGCAGCAGCTTGCAGACAAAATGCTTATGACATATTTTACAGAAGTTCAGAGAAAAATTGTTCAACTTTAGAAGAATTCTAATACATACAGGCATATTGCTCTAATTTACTTTAAGTAGTATCAACTTTCCTAAGTAAAGGTCTGTATGTTCACGATACTACAGTTGAAACTGAAACTATATTCAAACCAAGGAATTTAAAATATAAATAGTTCTCATTGATTGTAAATACAGAGCTGCAATGTAGCACACAGATTTGGGAAATACTGGAATTTAGTAAAAGGTTCGTGTAAGCTCCTTCATCTTTAAAAGGCAACTCATTCTACAAAGTAGTCTTAATTTTCAGTTAAGCTATATTCCAGCTTCCAATTCTGCTGTTTAAAATTCTAGACACCTTTTTGCATATACTAACACAAAATTTTAAGATAGAATTAATTTCCTATTTAAGTAAATGGTTTAATTAGAGATTCTGATGTATGATCAGCACACTTTCACCTGGATATAGTTGGTCAATTTTTTTTATGCTAAGCTCTATGTTTGCACATTGAAGTAGTTCCCAAAAGGATAGCAGGCTGCATGGAGAAAGAGAAATTCATCATTTCAAACTCTGTTTTATACAGTAAAGCACACGATAAGGACACAGATATTTCCATGCAGCTGGACAACAGCAGAGCAGAATCTTGAGGATACAAAACTTACATTTCAATGGGCAAAATCCATACATATTGTCAACATCAAAGTTTGAAGTGGTTCCACACCAGAACCAGCCATCTGATCTGCCAGCATCTGTGCAGTCAGCATACCATTTACCACCAAACTTAAAAGGGAATACACAAGGTGCACCATTGGCATTTCCTTTCACTGTGTAGGTATCTAAGGAGACACAACAATTTGAAATCATTTAAGCAGTAAGAAGCTTGGGAGATACATGTATATATATATATATTTATATCAGTTCACTTTATTATTATATGCTAGCGTATTGTAGAAATCAGAGCTTGATAACTTAGTATACAAACTGTACTAGAAATGGGACATAATAATTTTACTCTCTAAATCTAAGTTGGTACCCGTGTTCAAAATGAAACAAATTTTTATTTCTTAAGGAGACTCCTGACCAGCACTGATTGAGCCAACACAAATACATTCCCATTATACATTTTACATGCATAAAATCAAAAGTATAAAACCGACACAGTTAAGAAATGTTCTTTTCAAGCACAAAGAACGTCTGATTTTTCTGTCAATAACCCACTCAGCAACTGATAATTTTAGACATGGAAGGCCAAGTACTTATAAACTCGAAAGATAAATACCAAAGAGTGTCTCCAGAATACTATATCCAAATAAAATTCCCATTGGCATCTAAAGATTTTTTTTTTTTCATCAGAAATCTAAGTCAATTAAACTTATCAAAGTAACTGAAGTGGTTTTCTGTGCAGAAAAGTGTGCATACATTGATGAGAGGACATACAGAGGAACATGTCATGACAGGGACTGCTAGAGAGATGACATACCAAGGTCACTGTCTCACAGAGCTGCTAGAACACAAAGGAGGAAGGAATTGCAGGCCATGACTCCATTTTCTTCCCTGCTTCCTTTCATGTAATTTGCTATGGTTCTTTTTTTCTGGCTCTAATCAGCCTTTGTGTAAGCCTTAAAAAATGCATCCTTACCTCCCTCTCTCCATTTCTGTTAATCAAAATACTAAATGGGAGGCCAGATGTATTCCCAGATTCTTATCTTAAAGATATATAGATATATATATATAGATATACATATATATCATACTTAACTTTTTCAAATTTAGCTGTTTGAATTATTTCATTTATTTGTCTAACACCAACTCTGAGACTCACTTCAGGCACCTAGGAAGGCATCTTCAATATGTAAATAGTAAGTTATCACTGACTGTTATGTAATAGTTACACATGTGTTCTGAATAATCATGAACTTTTTTCCCCTTCTCCAAATGAACTACCATGCATGGTTAATTATTTATCAGAACACTGACAAGTTGTACAATTCAAGTATTGCTGATTTCACCAGAAGTCACACTCACTGATCATTAACAAGATGAAGGAATTATCCTGTACTTCGAAATATTTTCATTAGATACACTTAGAAATGAGTTTGAAATACAGAAATTAATTTACAGAACTTTACCTTCATAGCCTCGAGAACACAAATCGTCTGTAGTTCCGTAGACTTTCCACCTACTCCATATACCAGATCCCTTGTACAGCATAATATTCCTTTCCTGATTGTTTCCATAGTTGAAAAACAAATCTTTCCCTTGGATTGCAAAGAGGGTCTCATTTCTGCATTCCCATCGCTGCAGTTCACTAGCCTTGTCACAGGGATACAGAGTGATGGGAACCCAGTCTTTCTTCGAAGGCACTCCCAAGCACAATTTGAATGCTATGCTCATAAGCTGGTGATCTGAGACCCACCTGAATTTTTGTGACTCATTTTCTTGAACGCAAGGAGCAGTAGTCACTGAATTTGAACTTCGAGCAAGTACACAGCGCTTGTGATCTTCATTATATATTAAGAAGATGCTAGTATCTGTAAGACAAAAAATACTGGAATCATTTTGTTGGAAGTGTCTTACTTACTATTGAAATGAAACATGAATCTGGACTCTACTTCGGGAGTTAAAATCTCATCATCTGTTCAGCAAAAGAAGACGCAGTACTCTGGTGGCCTACACCTGCTGAAGTGACTGTAGAATGCAACTAGTTCAGACGTGAGGACATTTCAATTACTTTGCACCAGTGAAAGCATCTACACTCAAAGTGTAAGGCAGCAGATATGCAGATGTAGTGTCTCCTGTAGCTTTAAGGCATGCATTAAGCTGAAGAGTGAAAAGACTCATGATATTAATCCAAGCTGTACCCATGAGAGTTACTAAAATAAGGGAGCACTGTACAGTGTACACTGCAGATCCTGACACTGAGCACTCCATCAGCACTGGCTCCTTAATCCTTGCTCCCAGGCATGAGGACATGACAACAGCCAGTGAGTTCTTCAGGCTCCATCTCCCCACAGTGGGAAGTTCTATTCCTATAAACTCTGCTAAAATCCATAAGAGCCTTAACTGAGAAGAAGGATATATTTTAAGCTTTACACACAGGCTAGTTGTAGGGCTAGAACAGCATATTCATTTTTCATTCAACTGCAGCAATTAGGGATTTATTTCTTCTTTCTTACATTACTTGATTATGAATGAAATTGTGACAACAATGGGATTTGCCATCATTAGGTGTGCCACATAATGACTTATGAAAATTTACAAGGCTCTTCGCAGCTCTCAAAGTTGTCTCTCCCTCTGTATAAACAGCATGTGTTTCCATGTGTTCAAGGTTTATTTCAACATTATAAGCACTAGAAAAGTTTTTAGTACCTCTTAACATTTGGATGTACTATGAAATGCAACATTTCTGAGCTGGTCTTGCCCAAAGACTGAGAATTTCTCTTCTGTGATTCCCTTGAGATACATTTTGGCACAGTAAGTAAATAGTTGTCTCTGCTATTGGATCACATAATGTAACACAGGCCACACGGTCTTGAAACTGTATTTTAAATGGGACACAAGCTAGGAAAGAGAAATACCTATTTATATGACTCTAGGGATTGATGCTAATTAAAACATTATTTATTTTAGTCTATGATTACCAAATTAAACCAAGTCTATAATGGAGAAATATTTAAAGGGAAAACAAGTTAACCCCAGAAAAGTTCCCCTTCCTTACTGAGGCTCCAATATGGAAATGATCCTACTTTCTGCAGAAGAGCAACCTGGGAACAGATCACAGAATCACAGGATGTTAGGGGTTGTGAGGGATTTCAAAAGATCATCCAGTCCAACCCCCTGCCAGAGCAGGATCACCAAGAGCACATCACACAGGAACGTGTCCAGGCAGGTTTTGAATGTCACCAGAGAAGGAGACTCCAGAATCAAGCTGGGCAGCCTGTTCCACTGTTCTGTCACCCTCACCATGAAAAAGGTTTTCCTCATGTTTACATGGAACCTCCTATGCTCCAGTTCAGTTTGCACCCATTGCCCCTTGTCATGTCATTGGGCATCACTGAGAAAATCCTGGCTCTGTCCTCCTGACACTCGCCCTTTACATATTGGTAAACATTAACGAGGTCTCACCTCAGTCTCGTCTAAGCTATAGAAACCCAGCTCCCTCAGCCTTTCTCAGAGAAAGAGCTGAGCAAGACTTATCTCATCTATGGTTCAGTTTCCTTCTCCTGTCCTTTGGCTTCCAACTCACTGGGAAGTATTGCAAAACTGATGAGCACTGGAAATCATTGCCTTTTGCCAATCTGTTTTACTCTCAGACAATACCAGGAAATGTATAATTATCACTGCTAGTGATAACTTTTTTTTATTTTGCTTTTCTACTAGCTTTTTAGCACAATGGTACTGTAAACTGATATATGCAATGCTTGCAACTCTGCTTTTCCTGAAATCTTATTTGAAGTTTCTGGGTAAAAGAGATGTCAGGCATTTTCACATGTGTGGACACACTACCTGATCTTTCAAACTGCTAATATGGTATTTGTGGCCTAAAATAACATTTCTTATTTTATGCAGTTTTTGGTATAAAAGGGAGGATGCTATGCACATGAAAAAGGTACCTCAGAGTCCAAAGCCTGGATTGCTGCACCCAAGCCTGAAAGGTTACAGAATTTTGGCTTCAGAAACAAGGTTAGAAAGCTGAACTAAGACGTCTGATGAGTGAGGATGGGGGGAGCCAGGGGCAAGACAAATCTTTGGTCCTCTGCTTTTCTGACTGCACCTTTACAAAGTGTTAGCAGTATGTAAAGGCAACACAACTGCTTGTACAAGGTCCTCAGCGCACGCGGGGCTCTGACAGGGAATAATACATAGGTAAGCAGCTAAAGGGCCAACACAGCCAAGCAGGCACTGAGAACAAGTTGGCACCAAAATGGGACAGAAAAGGAGGTAGCAGGATGCTAGAGCCACTGGACCTGAGACTGTGGTTGCAGGATTTCCTTCTCCTAAGAGTTACTTCTGTCTCATCTATGACCATACAGCAGGCTTGCAACATGGTCCTGTGTGGCTATAGTTTACAGCGTTATTTCTGTGTTTGTTCTGCTTGCTTAGCCATTAGAGGATTCCCATTTCAACCTCCATGTGAATGATTAGATAGTTGAGAAGAATATGAAACAAGCCAGGTATTTGTGCAACACTTACTATGACCTGCCAAATCTTCCCTGTAAACACTTGATACAGCTCCTGTCAATATGATGAGTTGTAACTGTGACGTGGGGAGAGCAGAGTTACTCATACAGTCATTAACTGCATTTCACTGCTCTGTAGCGACATTTGTTATAGAGTTCCCATAACAAAGTGCCATTCTTGACTATAGATGAGCTGTAGGTGGTACACTTAGAGATTCACTTAATGATGATGAGAACCACAGTCTTGGTACTTGGACACTAATTTCTAAAAAACTAATCCATATTTTGAGAATTACTCCTGGAAGGAGGCATTCTTTAAAATGCATAGGAACGTGCCAGACAAAGGAACCAACTTACCTCACCATTATAACTCATCCAGGGAGACCTAGTATCTTTCCCTCAACTGTCCGAAGTAGACCCTAATAGAATTTTCTCAGGCTTCAATTTTTCTCCACCCACCACGCTGTGACTATTTGCCCATATCTGACCCCAGCTGATATCCAAGGAATTGTACCATGTGCTGTAAAATCTCACTACGTATCTTTTCCACAGTAGAGATTTCCAGTATGCCAACATAGCTTCACACTCTGCAGCATTTGCAAGCCATCACAGATTATGCAAGTGTAAATCAAGAAGCCAATGAAGCACTACCAGTGTTAAACAGTAATGGAGAGCACCAGAAGAGCACACCAAAAGCTCTGAGTGAGAGATAAGGAAGCAATAAGGCAGCAAGCTGGTAGAATGACTGTCTTCCTGCAGACTCTTGCTTACCAGATAGTCTATAATGATTGCTGCTAATTACACAAAGCAAGAAAGGTTATAAAGTGTTATAAAGCTGTACTTCATGCTTCTGAATGTACTTCATACTGCCATATACTGTACTTCAGTAGACCTCAAAGTGGAGAGCTGAGGATGCTGAGAGGCTTTCAAGAAGGACAGATGCAAAATTTTTGGTGAAAAACAGCAGTGAGTTGGAAATCACAGTAATTCTCTGAGCTGGAGGGTGCAAGCTCCAGGTGTCACCAAGAAACACATCTTTAATCTCTTTTCACAGCTCTCTTCTATGCCAACACCTCAGCTACCATAACATCCCCTCACAAAAGCCATCTGGCAGACACAGGTCCCCCAGCCCGTCAAAGACCAGAGGACAGAAAAGACAGAAAAGACAGTGCTCAACACCAGGCTCTTCCGCACACCTTGGCTGTGAGGAGGCAGGTGGAGGAAAGCTGGGTGACAGCGTTAACTTAACGGGGGGCTGAGTCTCCTGGGCGGGGGGGGAAACTGAGGCGCTTTTTGGTGCTCACAGCACCGTGGCCACCCAAAGAGCCTCCCCTGAGGCTCCCGCAGCCGCCCCTCCCCAGGCATCGAGGCTGCCC
>NW_009951973.1:75612-131140 GCF_000747805.2 Chaetura pelagica | reverse complement strand
GGGCCCTCCTCGGGGCCCCCCGCCGCCGCCCCTCCCCAGGCATCGAGGCTGCCCCCAGCCCGCACTCAGGGGCTAAAGCCGCGGGCTTCACCACCTGCGCGCTCGCTCCGTTCCGCCCCAAGCCCCGCGTCAGCCCGGGCTCTGTGCCCGCCGAGACCCCTCTCTGTTCTCCGCAAGTATCACCCCGCACAGCCCCTGCGGGCACTTACCCAGCAGCGGAAAAGCCCGGGGGAGAAGTGCGAGGAGCAGCAGGAGCGGGGAAGGAGCCATCGCCGCTCCGGGCAGGGCGCTTCCCGCCGGGCAGGTCCTCCGCACTTGTGCAGGGCTGCTGGATCAGGGGAAAGCTCTGCGCTCGGGATGATAAGGAAATATCCTGTCACATGGGGAGTTTTGAAATAACAGGAATTCGCTGTTCAAACTTTGCTTTCCTAAGCTGATTTTTTTTCCCCTCAGCGGAGGGAAGAGCCTCCTTCCAGGCATATGCAGGTGATAAAGTGGTGATAGCTGAGAAGAGGGCTGGGTGTTTCTTTATTGTTGTGGTGATGGTGATTCTCTTTTTTCACCCCTTTTGCCACCCTGACAGCTTTGCATGCAGGTCAGCGGCTGTGTTTTCGGGAGAATGAGCCAAAGGAGGGAGCCGAGGGAGCAGGACATCTGCCTCCTCTCCTCCGGAGGCAAACCTAAGTCTCAAACACAGCCCCCCCCCTCGAACGACCGGGTTTCTCTCAAGAGCGAGGACTGCAGGAGTAGCAGAGACCTACTTCTGGGAAGATGGGATCTGGGTTTCCTGCTCGTCCCCCATCACTCCTCGCCCACGTGCGAGCGGGTCGCTCCGAGCGCCGGGCCGGGAGAGCGGCCGCTGCTCGGGGTGGGGGGGAAGGAAGAGCCAGGGGGGACGCACGGGCTTAAAAACTCTAACGAGGCATTCTTGAGCTCAAATTAATTAAATTCAACCTATCTGTTTGTTTGTTTGCTTACTCTTCTGACTGTAGTGGCTGTACCTGCTGTTAACAGGATTCAATTCTTGCCCGTGAATTAGAGCTTGAGAAACACAGACCCTTGCTGGCTGAGTGGGTTTTCACAAGATGAAGCACCTACATGGAATTAAATAATCTTTCTGAAAAGGTGCCTTCAGGGCACAATCTGCCTCGAGGTTTTCGTGGCTTCTTGCTGTGCTGGGTAGACCTCTCGATGTGATTTTTTTGTGGGAAGCAGCATGTTATTCTGTAGAGGCCGTTATCAATACATGGTCTGAAATGTCCCAAATGGATGCAATGCAACAGTTTACTGCTGTTTCACACATAGACTTTTGTAACATATGAGATTTACAGAACTTTGTGATACACAAATGTGAGAAGCATCAAACCTGCAGTTCTCCCTGTAGTGTCATGCGCTCAGAAACCTTGGGCAAGTATTGAAAATCTTTGAAAGGCTCCGTGCTGGAAGTTCTGGCTGGAAAACTAGAGCATGTCCAGGGCACAGTGAAAAGGTATTTTGGTAATATTATTATAAGAGAAGAAACAATGGAGATAAAGTCTAAGTGCATCTGAAGCCAGTGATGAAACTCCTGTTAACATCAGTAGGGATGTCAAGTCAGGCAATTCAGCTGTGCTGGACTCTCCTGTGGAATACGTGCAGGGAGAGAAGAGGAAGTGCTTCATAATTCCTCTTGACATCTGTGGACCCACATAAAGGTCAGGAACAGCATGGCCCGGGGACAGGAGGTGGGAATTATTTCAGCCTTAATCAGCAATGTTCTATATTGTTATGTTGATTACTTCCCACCTGGTAAACTTCATCTCTTGCTGCAGTGTATGACAGATATTTGTTATTTGCTATTTCCAATGGCCTTTATACTGAACAACTTGCTTGCAGTGAGGAGATGACAGATTGCTCAAATAACCACAGTACAATTTAGAAATTAACAATTCCTTCATATACTAGCATTACCATGTTCAAAAGGTTCAGGAATTCGAAGCATGTATGAAAAGTGCTTTTTGAGGTGGAAGAAAAAATATTTTCCTGAGTAAGTCACCCTAGTACTTGTTTGCAGATTTATTTTCCTAACAGTTAACAACACCTGGAAGCCCAGGAAAGCATCTAGTGCTAGAAGGAACAAGCCAGCAGACAAGGAATAATGCTGCTGCCTGAGAGTACTGTTACTTGCAAGATCATCACTGACAGTTTGAGAGTTTGTGGTAGTGTTTTGGACAGGGGTAAACAGAGAAGGGAGACATTGTGTGTCTCTAGATCAAACCCTCATGATTCAAATAGCACATGTGTGTCACACAAAGAGACAGGAAAATGGCAGTAAATATTTGAGTATTTATACCTATTCAGTGGTCAGTGGCAGTACCAGGACTGAGCCACATTCTGAAGTGACAGAAGAAACTGTATTAGGCTATTCTTAGAGCTTCTGAAAACTGAACTGGACATAAAGCTGAGCAGCCAGATTTTAATGGCAAGTTAGCCTTGTTTTGGGGAAGGGTCATACTAGATGACTTCCAGAGATCTTTTCCAATCAAACTGAGACATCAGGAGTATCTGATGTAGTCTAAGTGAATTTTTTTCTCTCTTTTGAGACCAAATGGTTCAGCAAAGTCTCAGGCTATAGTGATTTGAAGTCAAGTAGTTACCAGAAGTCCAATCTGCTAAATAACTAATGACAGGATACATGCCCTAGATAGACATATGTTTTCAGCTCTCCCCGTGGGTAGCAAGCCAGCTTCCATTTATATTTGGAACAGAAAGGCCCAAATTCCTCTGAAACAGGTCGGACCATCTCTGCTTCTGGCACATCCAGTACTTGCAGTTGGTGACTATTCCTGGCAAAATACCCTGTAATCCTGAAGTCACAGTGGCCCTGTACTTTGATAGTCAACAGGAAGAGGGAAAGTTCAGTCTAAATGAAATCATATCCAGACCTGAAATATAACATGCCTGTTTGGTTTGTATTGAAGGAAAACAACTGCATTATTATCTGTGCTTTCACATTTGCATCTGAGATGGTTTTTGATATTTCATATGTGAACCTGCATCTCTCAGATTGCATTCAATAGTTTAATACATATTTCTAATGTTTGCATTGTCATGTATATTACACATATACTCAAGAACAAAATGTGCATAATTTGTAATACCTATACTATATTAAGAAGATATAAACAAGACTTTCGACAGGGAAGAAAATAGGAATTGGCAAAGTTAATTTTTCCTTTTTATGCAAATCAGATTCCTCTGAAATGTTATCTAAAAAACTATTTTGAGGTTTCTGATTTCTAAAATAAAAAAGTAACTTTTTTTTTTTTTAGGAATAGGACAATCAAGGTTTTAATATCTCTCACCAGAGAACCTTTACCTAGTAAATGTTCTTTGAGATACCATTAACATAATGTAAAATACTAACTTTCAATTCAACTAATGCAATCTCCCATCTGTGCGTTAAATGTAAAAAACATTAAAAACTGCAATATTCTGCTTTTACTGCAGAGCAAGAATATAATTGTTTGTTACATGTACTTTAATGGCTTCATAAATATACATGACTATTGGGAATGTATTTATACTCTCATGATTTCTGACTTTTCAAATTCAGTTTATGCTTGACCCACACTGTGAAAAAAAGAGAGAAATGTCCATGCCCTTGCATTTCTGGTTGCATATAGCTACAAATGAGTTTCACCTCCACAGTTAAAAGCCACAATAAACATGGCCCAATATTTTCTAATGCACAGGCAAAGTACAGAAATTCTAGAAGGTTTCTGCTTTCTGTCATCATAGAGGAGTCTCAAGTGGCACAGGAGGGAAGATCCGTGGCTGTAGAACACTCTGTGCCTACTTGTATTATGTACATTTCATCAGTTCAAATTTGATTTTTCCATGGTATTCTATTGTTTCATGTTTCAGAAACACAGCTAGATATTGGACTGTGGGGTGGGGATGGTTTTGAATAAAATACATACAAGATGTCCTTAGTTATAAGGTGTTCAAACCTTAAAACTAGCATATTATTTTAGGGGCTACTCGCTGAATGCAGCTGAGACTGCATTTTCTTTTTTCTTTGCATTTCTTTTAATGAAAGGACTTCTTAGAGAAGCCATCAGTTTAGCATATACTTTTTTTTTTTTTTTTTTTAAATCTCATAACCAGAAACTTTGCAAATTATACACATTTCAGAGCCTGGAAAGTAAATATATTCTGCTTAGGGACAGAGAGGAATGTAGCCATAAACTGGGCCACCTTCTGTCCACCCATCAAAAAACCCACCTAGTTCAAACAGAATCCAAAGATATCAAAGATTTTTGTATTGAAAAATTTCTCCCATAGGCATCATGAAACCTTCCAGGATCAAGAAACTGATGTTTGAGGTTCTACAGTGGAAGATGCTGGACAACTCCCTAGCTTAATTCTCCTCCATGCTTTTTTCTGAAACGCTTGACATCACACCTTGCTAGTGAGATACCAAGTTGTAAATGTTTTCTCTCTTGATACAGACCTTACACTTCTATTCTGTGAACAGTGAGGCAGTTTATATGCAACCAAGCAAGGGTTTTTTGATGCTACACTGGGTTACCCTCAGTGGAAGCCTATAAACACTTCAGCATTTCATTAGTCTTCCTAGAGTATTTAAACATTCTCTCAATAATGAATGATTTTAGAGCTTAAGTTTGTTAAAAAGAGCTTGTTAAAAACACACATATTGTACTGGTTTTGGCTGGCATGGGGTTAATATTCTTCATAGTAGATCAGATGATGCTGTGTTTTGGAATTATGGCCAAAACAGCGTTGAAAACACAGGGATGTTTTTGTTATTGCTGATCAGTGCTTGCACAGCACCAAGGCTTTTTCAGCTTTTCATGCTGCCCCACCAGCAAGTAGTTTGGGAGTGGGCAAGAAGTTTGGTGCGGACATAGCCAGGGGATAGCTGACCCAAACTGACCAAAGGGACATTCCACACTGCTCAGCAATAAACTCTGGGGAGAGGAGGAGGAATGGGAGATTTTGAGTTACGGTGTCTGTCTTCCCAAGGCCTTGCTCTCCTTGGGAAGCATCTGAACAGCTGCCTGCCAATGGGAAGTAGTGAACTAATTCCTCATTTTGCTTTTCTTGTGCACACAGATTTTGCTTCACCTACTAACCTGTCTTCCTCAAACCAAGCGTTTTCTCACCTTTACCTTTCTGATTCTCTCCGTCACCCCACTAGCATCCACACACAGCTGTGTGGGGCTTAGCTGCTTACTGGGGTTAACCCACAACAGACACAGCCTAAAACATTATTTATGAAGATCATTTCAACAACTTTACTATTCTACACTTTCTAATTAGTATATAGGAGTCAAATAGTTCAGTTTATATTTAAACCAGAATCTTTCAGGGGCCAAAAAGAGTTAAAAACTAAGAGAAAAATAATAAAAATTTGATAAATATATTAAAGTTTCTCCAAGAATTTTGATGACAGATGAACAAAATGTAACTATCAAATTGAGGAAAAATTGTGTATGAAGTAAAGGAAGCAAGACACAAACCTATCGGTGTTGACCAACAGTCACCAGAACTAATTTCAGATGTAGTTAGGGCTGAATCAGGTGCCTTTTCTCCATTCAGGAGCTAGTAGAAAAACAGTTAATAAAACTTTCCCTTTTTCCTCTCATCTCTTGCTTTGCAAGGCTTAAGTTCATCCTGTTGACTTCTGCAATCACAGAGAAACGAAGCAGCTAATAGGAACAGTGGACAAAACAGTGCATGATTAAACCCCACTAATAAATCTCTTCTAAACAACAAAATGTGTTCAGCCTACCTGCAGATCTCCTAAAATAGCAGTTTTTCATCCTAACCTCCCTTTGCTGTCAGTGAAGAGAAAGAGAGGAGCAATTTGGATCTCATACCCCTTTGAACACCTCACATGTCCAGCCTCATCCTACCTGAGCCTGGGCTTTTGTTCCTGAACATGATGCTGTGCTAAGTAGAGCAATAGAATAAATATTAAACTTGAATAACCATTTGATTTTTCTCAAGATAACATATCAGGCCTTTATTGTGAAGCCTTACATGCTTTTCTTTTTTTCTTTCAAATTTTTTTAATTACTTTTTTTACCTTTCAGGTGTCCAGCATAAAGCAAATGAGATTAACCTGATTTCACTATCTGCCTACAAGCTAAGGCAAGTACCTGCTGTACAGGAAGAAAATAGCTCACTGCTCATTTGGAAGGTAAAGTAATTTAGTTCACTCCCCAAACAGAAAGTATGGAATTGCTCTCAAACATTACAAATTCCCTCCAGCCAGGAGAGAGAACATCACTGTAGTAAGGATTGTTTGCTCTTGTGAGACTATTCAGTTTTCTCTCCCATTCTTTAAAAATAAAGCACTTCTAAGTGACAACTGTGGGAATTTTGTTTTAATTACAGTGTTCTGCTTGGCAAATTGCTGTACACAGTGAGAGCAGTGGGAGCCATAGCACTGTTATCTGCACAAGAGACAATTATAAAGCTCTGGCTTGCCATTTCTCATTTATCTAATGAATTTATCTAATAAATATTTTGAGTTTTTAGAAAACTACTTTTCGATTCAAAATAGAGCACACATCTTTCATCCTTCTCATAACTTTATGAATACACCAGTGTTCCCTGTAAATTTTCCATGTGCATAATAATATCCAACTATGGAGATGCCATTGCAGAGTCAAAGTTCAGCAAAATTTAGAACTCAGTGGCAGTTGAGCAGAACACACCTTGACAGGAATGTAATGCCATAATATACTGATAACAGTTGCTACCTTTGAGCTCTACACTTAGTTCTTGTTATTTATCATGGATAAAAAAATAATGCAGCAGAAATATGATAGTTCACACAGAAAACAGAGTTTAAGGATTAAGACATTTTCTTACCAGGGATCAGTGTTTTTTTAGAAAAGAAAGGCAAAAGTTGAAACACAAAAGAGAAAGCTAAAAGAATAAAGCATACACAGCTGGTTTTCCAGTTGTTTCTGTTTGCTATATCATGGTAAGAGCACAAAAAGAACAATTATTCTTTAGCCAGAAATAAACCAGTAGGAGACATTATTTAAGAAGAAACTTCCTCTGAGCAGATTATGGAATCATCAGGTAACTGTCAAGTAGAAAGCCTGAGTTGGCTTTGTTTGCAGAGAAGGGGTATTTTAGGGTTTCTTCATTTATTTGTTATAACTTTACTCGAAATAATCTATTTCTTAATTAAATTACAGGCCGCATTCCTTAACCACATATTGATCCTATCTCACTACTGTGGCATTCCTTTAAGTATTATGAGGATACCCGAGAAATCTTTAGATCATTAGTTGGCAACTATTCTGTTGGGTATTAGTTGAGCAACACTGTAGTATTCTTTATTAGGAAAAAAAAAATAATTCTATGTCTGTAATCAGTATGCCAGTTAAGTCTATGCCATCAGGAATACTAATTCATAATGGTTACAGTACTGCACACATGTGAGAGAGGAGCTTTATTTGAAAAAAAGAAGCAGGTTTCAGTGCAATTTCCCAAAGAACTATGAAATTAACCAATAATATGATTTTAAAAGGCATGTTTAAAAAAATATATATATCTCTAACATCAGTCAGGTTATTGTTACAGAAGTTCAAACTTTATGAATTGTTATCCATAGTACAGGGTTTTCCATGGGCAGAACCTTGGATTTTTGGAAGGAATTCTACCTTATTTCAATGAAGGCATTGAGAATTGCAGCTGCATCTTGGATTTAATTTTCAAACCTCCCATCTTATTCAATGAACTTCTTAAGCCTGTGCTGTCTGGAATTTTTTCAAAAATTCAAACTTTTTTAAATCAGAAAACAAACTCAATAAAACTGAAATATTATTAAATACTATGTAAACTAAACAGTCACTGAGCACATATTATTGCATTTTCAATATAGTAGGGGAAAAACTAGATTTTATTTTACAGAACATTGTTATATTTCATTCTTATTTCAAAACCTGGATTTTTCTTTTGGTAATATTTTCTGCAGAACAGAACAAAATTTGCATGCCTCAGTTCTGCCCCTGCCAGGACAGACCAAGTGTCCTTCCCAGTGACTTCCCTCTAGGCCAGCACCAGAACCATGACCTGGCCTTCTGCCCCACTTACTGCTCACCCTGTTTTGCTCATGTATGTGCTAGGTTTGCCTCTCTTGAGAATGAACAAAATTAATAATGAGGTTTTTATTTGACATTGCTTAATCACCAAACAATGTAATTATGACTAGTCCAAAACTGTTAATGCATTCAGATGCAGTCACCAACTTTGAGGAGTGACTGTGACACTGGGTTCACAAGGCGGGATGACTCACTAGACCACAGCAGGGTGCATCAGATCTGGGCACGTGTACAGTGACAGATGCCTCCCACAGTGGATTTCAGATCTGCAGAACACGTGTTCTGTCACTTCAGTGTCACCCAGGAACATCGCCAGTCCTGATGAACACACAGTTCTTCATAAAACCGGTCCTAAGTACCTAAATTTATGATCTTGTGTTTCACTTTATTGCTGCCATCACGTCCTTACTGTTAATTGAGATAGTTACTACTACCTCCTCGACTTATGAGAGAAGCAAATATAGTGATGTGTATATTAAGCATTGAATATAATGAATTTATGAGTGAAAAAGTGGCTGAGGTCATCTCAAAGCTATTCTACCCTCCAGCCTATTTCAAATTAAATAAAAGCCATTGAACCATTATCTAGACTGTGGTCTGAAGAGGCGTGTGTGAAGGAGGGTGATCTGCACAACAGAGGCAGAGGAAGGGAGACTGGTACCACCTGGTGTGTGGGAGTAGCTGCAACAGAGGGAGCAGACCTGCCATGGGGGGGTGAGGAGGGGCTGGGATGATGCCGGGCACTGTGTGAGAAGGCACATACTGAAACCAGAGGCTATGAATGGTGTAAAAGACACCCTGGGATTTAATCCTTACCTGGATCCCAGGAGGCTGCTGAAGCTGCAGTAATGAGCCTTCTCACTTTTGCCTTTCCCTCCAAGAGATAAACACCTTATCACCTTCCCTTGATGCAGTGTCTCCCGTGGTAGGTCTTTGTGGCAGAACAATAACGAGAAGACAGGAGTTTAAACTGCTCTCCTCCTTTTACAAAGTTTTGATGACATATGAGGAGTGAGTCCAACCCATAAATTCTGGGAAATTCTACAGCCTTGCCTTGAATTTTGAGATCTTTGGCAAGAGCTCCAAAGCTACTAAGAAATGCAGCAACATGTTAAATACATGAACAGCACTGCACTGCCTCAAAGAACCTGCCATCTGAAAACTGCTCAGTGAACCAACCATGAGTGAAATGATTGACTGGGGCCAGAAGCATGCAAATATAAGTCACCACTTCAGCTCTTCACTGGGCAGCATTTTCAGCAGACATGTCCTTGCATGAAAAAGCAGAGAGACTGAATCACCTTTTTCTCTCCTACTGGGAAACATTATAAGGACACAGAAAATCTCACAATGCCTCAAAGTCAAGCTGTACCTGTTGCAAACATCATGAAAACAGGCAATTTCACTGTTACTTGTCCAACTGGTGTGCAATTAAAAGAAATATTTCAAAACATTGAGATTTAAGTGAAATGTCTTGTACCACTGTGTAACTTCCTTGAGAATATTTATGAATATTGACTTTGTAAAATCTGTAAGGGAAGTGGTCCAGAATCCTGTGTGCCTTATTTCACCAGCTTAAGGCATGCTGACATGGGTGCACCGTGTAGGCCAGGCACTACTTGTAGGGTGATGACCACTTGCCTGTGAGATTGTAACATTCTTCATCATAAAACCTGTTTGCAGAGTAAGCAGTAAAGTGAGACCATACAAGGGAGCCGAATTCAAACATTGTTCTGAAAAACACGTAAAAGACCAGCATGGCCAGCAACAGGACTCATGCTGGGCTCTAGCTGAAAAATGTTCTGTCCTGCAAAACAATTCAGAGCACAGTAAAATTTTCCATTATTATTGTGCCCTTTTTTTCACCAAGAGTGGGATCAGCCCTCACATATGTGGACATAGGACTGCAGGGCTGAGGAGCCTCATACACTCTCACTTTCTCTCCTACAAAATAATCCTGTACCTCCTTCCCTGGCCAAACAGCAATGGTCCTGTTAGCAGGAGAGCCTTCATCTCCTTTTTTCATACAGATACGGGTCATTCATGGATGACCTGGACTCCAACATTTGTACATATTTCTATAGATGGACAAGACATTTCTTAAGTCAAAGGAAAAAAATTAAAAAATTAAAAACCAACCAACCAACAAAAAACCCCAAAACACACACACACAAAAATACCAAATCATATATGGGAAAGAATCTCCAGTAAAAGGTCCCTGAAGGAAAGGCATAATAAACCAAACCAGGATGAGTTCGGGATTAGTTATTTACCCTCCCTGGCGCCTTGACAAGAAGAGAGAACTCGGCCACAGTTGTAGCTGGGTCATTTTGATGGCTCATTTCAGTGAGAGTTAGGCAACAAAATTAATTTGAGGGAAACCTATTCATTTGTTTAATTTGAAATGCAAAGTCTCAAAAATTATTAAATAGCAGTTAAATCAGAAAAATTCAAATGGAAACAATTACTCTGATAGATGAAGAATACTTCTGCGATCGGGTAGGCTTTTCCTTTTTTTTGTAACTTCTTAATCTTTCAAAGCACTTTTGTCGTTTCAAATACTGAGAGACTTTGTAGATAAATCACAGGTTTTTCATTGACTAACAGTTGCTACCTGTATTTAAATCTGAACTGGATTACCTCCACAAGCAATCCCAGAAATTAGTTATGTGCAGCATTCAGTTCAGTACAAAAGATCATTACAGTCTGTTTCTGAAGGTACAACAGCAATCGCTGTCATTTGTTATTTCAACCAGTACAGTCTAACTGCTCAGGCAGACCCATTTCAGCAGCCTGCCAAGCAATCAAAACAGCAATGACATGAAAACTTTCTTCGCTCTTATTTCACTTCATACTGACATTGTCATCTTATCTAGACATTCTTTAGAGTAATGGATTTGAAATCACAAGCAACTCAAAAATAACAAGCAACTTAAAATATCTGTATTTTCTGAGAACAGCTTCCTTCTGCAGTATCAAAATATGCCATTTGCTTCTTATTCCTAAAATAAAAATACTCACTCCAGCTCTGTGTTGCATGGAGGGTTTATACAGACTATTCTTCTTGGGAGTCCTGGCAGCTCTTCCTGCCTGTTATCTATGACCAGAAGTGAGCTGACGTATCAGTTTTTACAGGAAACCGAATCAGCAAATGTCACACAGGCAGTGAAGCAGGATATAGTAACCAAGCTCCATATATACATCCCATGCTTCCTTTGTGCTGTTAAGGCTGAGAGCCAAGTGGTGAACAGCAAATGTAGGTATAAGGGGTGAAGAAAGCTGAAGTGCTTCATAAATCATAAGACCTGATTTTCCATACAAACGAGTCAGTGAAAATGTAAGCAATTGAAGATGAACACTGAAGTGCTCAGGATATCACGTGCCATAGGAATCAGAATACTGTACAAAAAGGCTTATCTATATCCTTAATTTTTGTTTGTTTTAATTATTCTTCTGCATGAGTTACTTAACTGCTGCACCCAAAGCAGGAAACTTCTTTAAGTCTCTTGACATTGCAGAACACACCATGTTTCTGTTCACTCACAGCCCTGGCTCGCTTCACTTCTTTTATAACACTAAGAGGTAACTTTTTGTAGACTTAAGATACAGCATGGTTTGCCAGCAGCTGAGGGTTTCTATGAATTAATCCTCTCCACACAAAGCATGTGTGTCCTTCTAGAAACAAAACTTTAACAATAAAGATCCATTTATTTGCACAAAGTTGTCATCTTCTTTGTTTCTCCTGATTGCATCATCCACCTTAAGTGCTAATTTGCTTCTTCCTTCATTTTCTCCACCACTCGTAAGTCCTTGAGATCCTACTCCACATGTCATACCTCATTCCAACCAAGCCAACACTTCAAATATTTGGTAGTGAAGTACTAAAAATCCATTTTACCATGGTCCTTGCTTGCCATTTCTGTTCCAAAGTACATTACCTAAAAAGACTGACTACTGTATTCCGTGTTTTACCACAGGTACCTTTCAACAGCTGCTACTTCTGTTCTGTGAGACAAACCAATATTTTAAAAAAACACCACCATAAAATAGCCAAAAAACACCTGTAGTGATCTATAGATAACAAGTCTGATTTAGCTTATAACTACAGACCAAGTAAGTATTACCGGATTATTATGGCAGACTAGATCTGCAGTCAAGATCCCTTTTATGGCATAATACTCATTACAGTTTTGCACTGGGAATCACAATCAAAGAAATACCAAAGAATCAGTGAAGCAAAGATTATAATCCAAGCAAAGGAAATGCTAGAAGTGACATCTTTATTGATACCTGACTACAGCTTCCTCCTGTCAAAAAACCTGAAGAATTCTCCCTTACCAAGCTTCTCAAATGAAATACAAACTCTTTAGGTTTGCAATGTTGATACTGATTTTATGAAGAACTTGTATTTTATTCTTAAATTAACTCAAGGCTATTTCACCTCAGTGATCAAGTCCTTTTTTTTTTTTTAATACTCCCCACCACCCCTTCCCCAAGGGACAATTTAAATCTTAGTGCCCCTGATGGAAACAGAAAAACCAGGTGATCTTGATATTCTGGTAAACTCAGTGCACAAGGTGGGTTTAAACATTCCATGAACATGTAGACAACACTACAGCTGTCTTGTAAGATCCCAGGGCTTAGGAGGGACTCATGATGGCAAGAAAGATTTTTAAGATTACAAGATTTACTGTTGTGGAACATACAGTAGAGATGCTGATAAAAACCTAAAAACCAGTCTGGTGGTAATGAACAAAGAAGTTAAACTCCTTTAGAAGCCAGTGGAACCTTCAAAAAACATAAATGCAACATTATTTTTCCTGATTGCTGTCTATATGTGAAAGTGTATTGCAACTGTACTAACAGTTCTGCTATTAGTAAGGATGCAAAAAATTAACTCCAGACATCCACCACCCCACATCAAAGACCTTCCAGTCCCTTGTTTAGGAAGAGCAAGTGTGCAGTGCTGCATTCACTCTGGAGCACTCTCAAAATACCTGATGTAGAGCCAGGCGTCTGGTGACATCCCCTAGCACAACAGCAGTGCAGGATATGGTCTCCGTGAGCACGGGTATTTAGATCTGGAATTTTTTGCAACCCACCCAGGGAATGTGTGATGCTTATCCCATCTTTTATATAAAATATGAACTGCAAGTAGTTCTGATGACAGAGCGGCTACTTATTTGGTTAAATCTGACTCAAATGTCTTCCAGAAAAGAATGAAGGGGGAGTTCCAAGATCATAAAGAGAAAACAGTCAGCACAAGTTTATACAGGTGAGATGACAAGTGACTAAACTGACATCAGTGTGACACTTCAAAAACAGCTAAGCTTCAACTTTTAGACACTTATCTATTCTATTTGCTCTACATAAATGGTACAATTAAAGCCATTATAAAAGCTTTCTCTTCAGTGAAGTATGAGAAAGAAACTAAGAATTGATTATGAGATTCTGTTTGTTGTCCTTGGAGTCATTCCATAATAAAATATTTTTCTAGCAGCTTAGTTGCAAAGCTGAAGCCAGGACATGTCAAAGACAATTGTCTCAACAGCACTGGCTGACTGACTTATTGGAAAAGCTTAGAGTCTTCATCTACCTTTTGTAGCCATTCAGTCATGCTTAAAAAGTTATCATTTCTATTTTTAACTTCTTGGAATGTATGTGTTCACATTAATCCATGGTAGAAAAAAAGAAAATATTTTCTATTCTAAGCAATCCATGGTATTCTGGAACAACATCCCTACGGCCAGAGAATTTTTGTGTTGGATTTTATCACAGATTTAGAAACTTTTCCTTTTTTCTTTTTCTTTTTTTTTTTTTTTTTTTTAAAGCTCTTGAAGGTCGTGTCTTCGCTTTGGCAGATATAAATTAACACCTGAAAAATCTAGACACAAACTTTTGACAAATGCAGGTTTGGAATAGCCCACACTTACACTATTAACAATCACCTTTCTCCTACACTGCTCCGCATCCATCCATCATCTGAAGTCCTTAGTGACAGACTAGAGTTCAAAGACTGTTCAAAATCTCCAGCAGACACAAACGAGACTGCAGAAGTTGTTAAGTGCCTGGTCTAGTTGGAATGAAAGCTGAAATGATCTCTGGGATTGTATAAGCATAATCAGATTCTTAAAAGCAACACACAATGTAGGGTGAACCACTCATAGAAGTTTATGCTGGCCTTGCCACACATAATAAAGTAATTGACTTTCTGAATCCTGCAATGGATGAAAATAGGAAATTGGATGCAACTGTCAGCTTGTATCATTAAACCATTTGGAACTAAACTTCAGTCCCCACAAACTGAGGTGCTGTTTTCCTGGGTTGAAACCTAGCCAATGCCCTTCTGAAACTCTACCACTGATGAACAAAAAATAAAGTGAATCAGAAAATGATGATCCAAAGTTAATGACAAGGTGCTATGTGAAGAGTACACTCTAGGCCAAAGTGACATTACAGAGACTTGAAAAACACAAATTCCAATTACAGCAGCTGTGTGACTGAGCCAGGGATGAGGGGAAGAGATGCTACTTTAGAGAACAAAGAACAGGACTGTCTGCATTTCTAAGAACAACTTAAAGGTTCCACAAGACTCCTGTGTTATTGTGGAAGGACAATCTGCAAAGCAAAAATGCCCAAACATAGAAATATGTATTTGTATCTATATTTAGAATTAATTAAATTTATCATTTACTAACCATTGGTATCTATGTGCATGCTCACTATAAAGCTCAAGTATGAGAAAGGACATTAAAAAAATGAGATAATCATTAGGAAACTCATAGAGTATATGAAACTGAATGAATACATCTACAGAAAAACTGGGATTTTGATTCCTTGTATTCCTGCTGCTGCTGAGGTACAGGATCCCACTGAATGCTGTTCAGCTCAGTACTGTTTACACATATATGATTAATTGCTTTCTACCTATGATTTGTCCTGAATAAATAACCTGAGCAACAACTTGGTGCCAATTTGAGCCTCATGCATAGACGAATTCAAGGGAGTGTACTCTTGTAAAAGGGAAAATTAAGGACTGGTTTGAGCAACCAAGACAAACAGCTGCCCCCTGGAGTGATCAGTAGGACTCAGAAACCTTGGAAGGAACAGCCAACACTTACAGGAAGGCTTGATTATCCGGAAGATAAGTGCTCAAGAGTAGAAAGCATGACTGTTTTCATAAAGAGCCAGCTTACTAAGATAAATTGCTAAGTGAAAATTAACTACTTTACAGTTAAGTGAACAGGAGGAGTTTTAAAAATTACTAATGTGTCATTATCCATGCAACCAGATAATATAAATCATGATTCCACAGAAGCTGCAAGAAATTTATTACGAAGTGAGACTGTGGACTCTGTTGAAGCAAATAATTAGTCACTTTTTTTCCCCAGTGCACCAGGAGGGAAGAGAACCCTCTGAACAAACACAACCCCCAAACAAGTCTTTTAGACAACACCTATGCTTTATCTGAAAAACACCTTTTGAATGTTTCAATAGCACATCCCAGTGAGGTGGTTGGTGCCAACCCTGTGTTCCTACGGTTCCAGAGAGCCATGACTTCACTGTCCTTGGCTAAACTGAGACTTCCTTTTGTTCTTATGTAAAACACCATATTTTTATGTAAAACATCAACTACCTACAATCCTCAAGCCACGTTTTTTTGCTGCAAACTTTGCCTATATGAACTCTGCCACAACCCTTCAGCATCAACTGCAAGAGTGTCACCAGCGAAGCAAAGGAAAAGACTAAATTGGGGAAATTTTCACAAGTCTTAAAGACATTAAAATCAAGAGATTAAAATGTTCACACTTCTTTGTGAAGCACAGCAAATTGGAACAGTCTGACACACAGTTTGCAAAAGTAAACATGTCTGCATGCTCCACAAATACCTGAGGATGCATGAGTCAACTGGGGCGTGTCATCACTACTGACTAGAAATAGAATCCAGTGTGAATTCAAGAGCAGTCAGGGCAGATTTGTTTGCTTATTAGCAAATCAAGCTTAAAAAACCACTACGGAATATACTGTATAAAATTATGTGGCCCAGGCATAATTACATTCTAGGGTTTGATTTCTTGATATCTATGCTTCCTGTAGCCAGAAAGTGGTAAACAAGACACCTTGACTCCTCAAATGAGTTTCTACTAGTGAACAGTGACACCCTGCTGACAGGGTTTACCAGCCTCACAACTCACTTCTGCTAGATTCAGCAGCTCTATCAGGGGGGTCCAAAGTACAGCTGCTAAGGTAGTGGATGCCACTGATCTCAGGAACACGGGGCATGAACACCAACCTGCATGGATTTTAGAAATCAAACGCACATACATGAGGACTCAAAACTCATGCTAAACAGCGTTAAGCAAGGTCAAAGCAAAGTATAAGGTGCTACAGTCAGTACCTGCCTTATAATTCATATAAATTCAAGAGATTTATTCCAAAGATACTCTCAATTTACAATTTGAAATATGTATTTCCTTTTTTTCCATCATACTATTTTCTGCATTATTACATGTTGCCCATGTATATTCC
This sequence comes from Chaetura pelagica, assembly GCF_000747805.2. NCBI lineage: Eukaryota > Metazoa > Chordata > Aves > Apodiformes > Apodidae > Chaetura > Chaetura pelagica. The sequence continues at coordinate 114,482 of NW_009951973.1, read as the reverse complement.
CAACATTGAACTGAATTTTAAAAAGTGCAAACCAGCCTTAATCAGTGAAAGTTTCTCCTCAAGTTCTCTCACAATGGCTTATTTCTCATTTCTTGCTTAAGACACAGATCACCATGAATTAAAATAATTCAGTTAACTTAAATTTACAAATGTTGTGAGAGGTAAGTCTTTATCCTGCAACAGAGTAGCATTGTAAGATTTTGAAAAACAGCTATAGTAACAAGACAACGCATAAAGGTTCCCAGCTTCATCATGTAGATGAAGTGACTGTTATTGAGAGTCACTTCATTAAATATGAACCTGTTCACTGAAAGTTTAAGTGAAGATAGTTGATTTCACCCCTTACACATAGACTGGTGCTTGTATTACAGGTTGCCCAGATGCAGGGCAGCAGATTTTACAATAAGCTTTAAATACTATGGAACTAATGCTCAAACTAAGCATCTCAACACTTTCTGCCTGAGAGAGAAAGGCACTAAAGCAAAATCAGTATTTATTCCCCCACCCTGCTCCAAATCAGACATTATACATTTCATTTCTACACAGTCTGCATGACACTTAACTCTGTCAACTAAATCAATATTCTCTTGAAACACAGAGATTGAAATCATATCAAATCACCCCACAGTCCACACAACTGCTTACCTTAAGGTGTCTAGTTTCCATTTTTTTGGAAGACACTCTAAGAACAGGCCAAACTGATAATCTCCTGCTCACTGCTCCCAAAGTACCATAGTGATCTCAGTTACTTACACTGGTTTAAGCAAGAAACCTGTAAAGTTTAACATTGTTTTAAGAACATAGCATCCATCTGTCAGGGCAATCAAGCTTCAACTGTTACAGCACTATAAGCAGTAACGTAGATTCACGATCCAGGCTTTAGCCTGATCTTCAATTCATTTCACATATATCAAAGTGCCAAGTTTTACACAACTTTGTGTTACTAGCCACAGAAATGAAACTAACTGTGCAAATTAACTGTCAAGCTGCCAGCACTACTTGCTTATTGATCTGTAAGCAAATGTATACATTAGACTGTACAGATATGTTGTTTTCACTTGTTCTTTACTACCCCTGTAAGTTATGCATGCCATATTTCTTACCAAAAGAAAGAGGACAGGCACCATATTGAAATAAGATGTAGAATGTATTACTTGGATTTTAGCTGAAGGAATTTAAGATAAAAAACAGTTAAAAATAATATAATCTATGTGTAAGCATCATGCAAAGAAACCCAACAGCTCAGAAAAATCAAAAACCCACCTCCACCCCACCTGAAATGAGAAAATTTGAGCTAAGTGCTTCTAACAGACCTTGCATACTGCATCTCCAAGTCCTTCCAGCAAAGTAAGTCCTTTTCTGATTATTCTTCCCTGATATTTATAAATTGACTTTGCAACATAATGAACTAAATAATCCAACTTTAATATTTTGCATTCATACCAAAAACAATTAACAGTTTTTACAAATAGTGTTATTTACTAAAACAATTCTTGTACAACAGTGCAGTATATCTAAATATATACATATGCTAACATCAAAGGAGCATCAAAACAAACAAAACCAAAAATGCACTTTGCTACTGTGTATACTTTATTAAAACCAAAGCAGACTGCAGCAGGATTCTTTTCTGTTCCATGACAAAGACAAAAATTATTTGAATTTCCAGAAGCACATGCAGGATAGAAAACCAAAAAATTCTACCACCTATTTGCGAAGGTAGCAGCATGAAGAGTGAATTTTAGATCTGCAATCTTACATAGTAGCAAATGGAATGTTTTTAAACACAAACACTCTAATTTAAGAAGCAAGGCTTCAAAAATGTACAAAGTCTTTTTCATATATGGAAGCAAAAAGTTCAAATGTCAAGGCCTTCCTATGTTTTACTATGGTGTTGGATATTATACACATGAAGGTCAATATTATTCATTGCAGATGAATATGAAAAAGGAGTACCTGTAGTATGGAGTTGGTCATCTCTACTAAGATGGAATAACAGAGTAAAAAATGATTCTGCCTGTTGTTAGCAATGGAGGTTTTTGTAGCAATGGAGCTTTTTGTAACTTTCACATTACCTTTTTCTTAAAAAAAAAAAAATCTGCCAGTTTTTAACTGGAAGAATAATGCTCCCTTGTTCTTCAAAACATACATGCATCTTGTCCAAAGGAAGCTGCAGCTATGCAACTCAAAGTGCCATTGTAGCTGCTGTCATTAGAGATGTTCTTTTTCATTCTGTCTGTGAAACCCAGCAGACAAGGAATAAAACCTTTTACATGTAACAACTGCACAGATATATTTGAAGTATGAATGAAAAACAAGGTGATATTAGAGAAAATACTAAAAAAAAAATTGGAGAATGAGGTATTAAGCAGTTCTCCAGTGTAAATCTGATGTTCCTGCCATCTAGATGAAATCAGAGAACTATAATAGCAGCCTAGATTTGATCACCAAAATATGTACATGCTATTAAAAGAAAATGTATGTCCTTTGTTACATATAAGCATCTGCAATCTGGCAGAATTCTCTGAAGTTCTGGTTACTCAAATTCATTTCAGTTCTTCTCACCTCAGAATTCCTGGATAGCAACTGTACCATAAGGGCAATATGCAGCTCCACACCTGTTGAGAAGCATGCAGTAATTCTTATATTTTATACTGCTGCCTGTATGTTCTTTGGCCAGTGACATTACACACACATCTACATGGATACCAGTTACTAAACAGGTGGGTAAACACATTGCAACTGCTTCTGCAACTGCATACTCTGGAACATTTTCCCATGACATCAGTGGAGCCAGTTTTAACACACTGCCTCGGTATTCTTCCTGGGATGCTTTACAGTAAATCCTGACATCTTTATTATGGCCACAGAAACTGAGATGATACACACAGGTAAACAACTTTGCTTATAGAAGTAAAATGCACAGAAGGCACTTTCCAGAATTTGCTCCATCCAGTTCATGATAAAAAAGCCACTAAAATACCCCTTCTGGAGTTAATTAACATTTTTGTATTCCTTAATGAAAGGGTTAAATAGCACAGGTTTATACAAAATATTATTAGAAAACCTTAGCCTTTCATTGACAATTTACACATAAAGAAAGAAGACGTTCAAAATTCTGGTGTTCTATTGGAACAAGAATAACATACATTTCCAGGGATTCTTAAGTTTAAACTTCTTGACACTTTCTTTATTTGCTTTTCCATACAGTAGCTGTACATGGACTTTCTCCCTCTTGCCCATACTCAGTGTGCGACAGCACAGTAAGACAGAACATACGTTAACTTGGTGACAACACATAAATGAAAAATCTCAGAATAAAACACAGCAGAGAAGCCCCAGCAATGGCATCTCCATGTTCATGATACTAAACCAGCTGAGAGAAGGTGGGTCAAAATAAAACTGCCAAATTATCAGAGAAGATATGAGAGGATGGGTAAAGGAATTAGTGCAACGACAGCATCCAGCAAGGTAGGAGGAGGCATAACTTTAGAGTATCTAGAAAATGAGACACAACCAAACGAGAAGACAATCTTTTCCAATAAATGAGAAAAAATCAAGTAATAGAGCTCCAAATTCAATTTAATCTGAAAACTTTATCTGAAATGGAAAATGCAGGGTGCAATAGAAAAACTAAGACTCTGAACTTAAAAATCTAATGATCTGCTGCACCAGTTGTGGACAATGAAAATTGATTCTAAGTCAACTAAAATTCATAATTTGTTACAGAAGATACCTTAGAGCAGTGACTCTAATTAAGGCATGAAGAAAAATGAGAAGTGAAAGAAATTTTAGAAACAAAGACAAATTAGCGTTTTTGCTGAGTCATGTTTGTACAGGAGTTTCATAGGCCCTTCTTAGGGATCACATGACATAACATGTGAAAACCTAAGAATACAAATAGTCAAAGTCAGACAGACTAATTTGATGCTTCAAGCTGTTCCTTGAATCCATGGAGTAAAAAGTTACTTTCATTTTTGTGTAAAGTTATAAACCTCTCTGCACATTTTTTCTCTGATTTTTTAATACAGTATTTGAAGCATACAGACAACACTATCTAAATGATACTAAATGCCTTTTCTAAAGAAAATAGTATCTTTAATCTATTAACAGTTATCTATGACAATATCTCAGAATTTGTTTATTTTTTAATATTTCCTTTAAAATTTCACAGACTTTTGTGATGATACCAAGTACTTCAGTAATGACAGTTTGTGAGGGTGTTTAGAATTATGATGCCAAAGAAATAATGTTAAAATACTAGTGTCAAAACAGCCAGCTGGCTAGAACACACTCAAACTGGAACACATCAGCTATGGGCATGTTTTATAACCACCCCAGTTAGAAGTTATGCAAAGTAGCAATCTGAAAGCATTAACAGGAAAAATACCAGTATAGTGAAACAAAGGCATGTTAGGTAACTGTGACCAGACACAGGACTGTATCAGATAACTGAGGTCAGCTTATGGTATAATATACAATTGCAACATTTCATTCCAGAAGCACCACACTAAAATACAGCACACAAAAGCAAACCACTTCTGACATACACACTAACAAGACTGAAAATCTAGATCTGATGTTGAAGCCATCTAGTACTTCTCTAACTGCAATTTGAGTAAAAGGAAAAGATAAGAGGAAATCAGGACGCATGAACAGATTGAACATAAATGCAAAGTAACAACAGTCTTTGTACAAGAAACTAATCAGGCGTATCTGAAATGCTGCCTTCCATCAGGCATGTTCCTTTTGCAGCACCTCAGCTGTAGAAAGTATCGTGCCTTATAGAGCCACCTGGCTAAGTTACTGAGAAATGCAAGGGTTTAAAAAGGCTAATGCTTGTTGTTGCAGAAGATAATTCAAAGTAACCTGGAAGTGAATGAAATTAAGATGCCTCATAAACTATTCACACTATAGAGGGCTAAGAAACTCAAATGGTACAACTGGAAATTGAAATAGATGTTTAAGGCAGAAGTGTTTGTGTAAGAACAGTAAACAGAACAAATTGCTAAGCAAGGCCACAAGAGATAAAATAAAGCCCTGAAGGTTTGTTCAGCAAAGTGATTTAAATGTCCATAATTCTCCATGTTCTAATTAAGAAGACTTGAATAAAGTAGTGTTATTCATGTTGTGTGTTCCAGTTTAATACTCCATCATTTCTCCTCCATCTTAACTCCTCTGTCTTTGGTGTAATCTCTACCAACAAACATAAAATACAGTTCTGGTTCTCATTGTAAAAAACAATGTGGAAAAAATAAATTACGTGCTTCTCATGACAAAATGCAAGATCCTGATCTGTTGCATGGTCCCATGATATGTTTAGCAGCCTCTGAATAGTAGTTTTAAATTATTAATTATATCTGAAGCAGAATCATAATTTGCTGTTATCCCCCCAAATCACTTCCTAGTTAACAAGTTTACTTTGGTAGGTAAGCCATCTAATAGTCATGACACACTTGTGTTCAATTCAAGAAGTAATGAAACCTAGACCCAGTTAAGTTTGTGATTTCATATATAGACCTTAGCTTGTAAATGTAATCATGATATGCAGAATTACTGCTTTTCCTGCATTGGAAGAAGACATCACATCTGTCATAAAACTAGACAAAACTATGAAACATGGTTGTCAGTTCATGATTAAAATAAAATAGTAAATTATTTTTAAACTTTGTGTTAAATATATTCACATGATCACCATAGCTATACGAAATGGCCACTATTGCAATCACACACTATATTTACATAACATATATGCCACAACAGTTTGTAAGTGTTGAGTTTTCACAGACTAGCCAATTTTACCAGACATAAATAATCTTGTACCCCTTTTTAGGCATTTTAAAAGGAATTAAATGTCCTAAATATATCCGTTCCTCTGCAAAATTAAAAAAAAAAAATCCTAAAAAGTCAGTGCAAATTGAACTTGTTCACCAAGATAGATTCTTATTAAGCTGAGGATAAACAAAGTGTAAGATGTTAAAGGAAGAAACTCATAGAACTGTCAACTGCCTTTAGCAGAGGTTAAAGAAGATTAAGAATCAGAAGTCCTGGATCCTATAGCAGAGCCTTTTGTGAGTAACTATGCTGTGGTTGTTGAGGTGGTGGAGGCTGTGGTTGTTGTGGAGGTGCTTGTTGACTGCCTGCTGTCTGTGGCAGAGGTGTAGATGCTAAGTTATAGTTTGGCACCTGGGACATATTAGTTCCAGCATTCTGATAAGCAGCATCAATAGTAGCTGGCGGTGGACTATACACTGAAGCTTGGTTAGAGTAAGTATTTCCAGCAACAGAGCCAACCATTGTACTGAAAAAAAAAATAAATTAAAAAAAAGTTGAATTAGCAAACAATTTACCAACAGATCAGCAACACTTTATTGCTTCTTCAGCTATTCTATATATATACACACAAAAATCTTGTAACTCTGGATACCTTGCATACTTATAATATTTATAAACTGGATCTAAAACTAGACTGTGAACATAACCTTTGTTTTATTTTGATCTGCAATATGGAATTCCATCTATCTTCCATGCTGCTCATGAAGAAAACCCCCCAAAAAATCTAGGGAACTGATTTAAATAGAAAAACAAGTCAGGTGAAGTATGCAGAAAGCCAGTTTATCCATATATGACTTATCACTCCAAGTAAGTAGCTTTGGGGGATAGAGACTAAGAGATGCTTTAATAAATCAAGGTGGATGTCTCTCCCAACTTTATGAAATAAAATTACTTTATACAGAGAGGAAAAAAAACCCCAAATCATATTAGAGGTAGCTTAGTCACATCTAAGCATCTTTGCTCATCTACCCAAAAGGCCACCTGTATCTGCTTTATACGGGGAACCCGCACAAGTTCTATTAAGTGTTCATAGCCCATTCCCTTATTTTCCAAAATAAGCAGAATTCTTCCCATGCTTCCACAGTCAGATATTTGGAAAGAGTAATACAATATACACTGTGTCAGAATTTAATGCAAAGCTAGCTAGAGCAGCAGATAATCTTCATCGTTAAATGTATATTAAGTTATCTAAAATACAAAATCATCAGTCATATCTAATTTTCTGTTTTTTCTTTTACATTAAAAACATACTAAATTTGTGTATTTCTTTTTAAAAATTAAAAACTAGAGAAAATTATAAAAATTGTAAAAACAGCAGAGAATTTTGAGGTTTGTCAGGAATTTTTACTAAATACACCACACCAATAAAAACTACATGGGAAATAATTGCACTAAAGTATCTTTCTGTTGTATAAAGTTATACTTCTGTAAGAAAAAAACCTCCAAAATTCCTTTAAATATTATCTGTAGTCTTTTCTGTTTAAAGAGATTTAAACTTGAATAGGAAAATAAACTTTAAAATTACTTTGTGTAAGATGTCTGTGCAGGCTGACCAGGAAGTACTGAGCTGGCAGATGGAGTAACTGTGCCTTGGCTGAGAGAAGAGAGTTGTTCAGGAGGAAGATTATAGCCTTGAATATGGCCCATCTGTGCACTCCCTGCCACCAAATATGCATTACTTTGAGGTTGCCCTGGATAAACCTAGGAAATTAAATAAAAGAATTTTAGAAATAAAATTTGGTATTTCATATTTGACTTCAGAACTTAAAGACAGTCTCTCATATCTGTTATTACAGCTGTACTAATAAAAGCAACTTATTGTCTTCTATTAAGTGCTGCAGTACGAAAAAATTACCAGATTTCCAAAGGATATTATTTACATTTCTAACCTCAGGCTCCAGTACCAAAAAGGGCAAATAGTTTACTGGAAAACTTGTATTCCAAATTTCATTTTCATGACTCATACTATCTCATAAAGATAGAAAATCATAAAGACATAAAATAACTCATAACGAGCTTCTACTTTTGAATGAAAATACTGAAGGATTAAGATCATGTATCATTTAGCAGCCCAAAGCAGACTACTTTTTAAAGCCCAGATAACTTTCACTAAGTAGAATGGCTAAAATGAAAAGCCAATCATTATTATTTTCATGTTGTCAGTTAACCTGTTATTTCATGTAACTGTTGAGCCTGCAACTGTAAAATTACTTGAGTAAGGCAGAAGGGAAAATAGGTCTTAAAAAAATTTCAATTGAAAATAAGTTAATGTTTTACAATTGGCAAGAGGAAAAGTTTCCTAGTAGATGTGTGATTAGTATTCTAAATCAAGACTGAATTTCTAAGCTCTATGCTTTTGTTCAACTATTAATTATTTGGCTTAACACAAATAACTACTATGAGGTCTCATGCAAAATTGAGTTCATGTAAGTTTACAAAATACAGCCCTCCTACCTTAAGATCCATGAATCTCAGATGACATATTTATATGAAATAATTTTAGCAGGCAGTAAAGGCATGAGACCTCCTACCTTTTCAGAACTTTATACTCATTCATCTTCATCCCAAAATCCAGTTTTTCCTTTTAAGAATTCCCAGACACATGCCCATTTATAAAACATTAGAACTATTTGACAGGGTCATGACATGATTGCTTATCATATATGAACAAAAGATAACGTTTCTCTTAATGACACTGGAAAAACTTTTTTAAAAACCACTGGAAGAAAGTACATACCTGTGGGAAGCTAAATAACTAAATGTGCTTCAATGTTTATGTAATACTGAATAGGTATTAAGTTGGTTGGAATTTCTTTTTAATCACTCTAAAAGAAAGTAAATTATTGAAAAAACAATTTTAAATGCTACATATTCCTATAAACAGAAAAAGAAAACAGCAAGTGTTCTCCCTTGACCTACTGGCCATGCTCTCCCTTATGCACCTCAGGATTCCATGGCCCTCTTGGTGGCAAGGGCACATTGCTGGCTCATGGATAATTTACTATCTAATATAATGTAGAGAATACTGTAAGAAAAGCCAAGCAAACAAACAACAAAACAAACATTTGAGCAAGTCCTTGGAAAAAGTCAGCTCACGTGAAAAACTGTTTATCACTAACAATTTAAAAGAAATGAACCTAGCTCAGTGTGTAATTGATAATGTCAATGGTTATTAAAGATTTCATACATACCTGAGAGCCAGAAACACCAGATGACTGCATATAATATTGTGGATTTTGTAGTTTTGCATACATGGAATACATTGGGTCTTCATTCACCAGTTTGTTGTACAAAGAGAGAGCTTCCATTGCTTTAACATTGAGCTCTGAAAGTTCTGAATGTTTCCTAGAAAATATATTGTCCAGCTTATTCTACATTTTATATGATGTCAGTACAGAACAAACAATACAGGGAAACTTTCACAAGGTGTGATAAGGAACATACTCTCACTGCTCGAAGTGATGCCTGACAAGTGCCATAATTTTGAACAACACAATACTATAAAATATTATGTAACTAGGAAAAAAACCCTTCAGACTTCCTCCCAGATGAAAAGCTACTAATAAATACATTTATTTTCTTTGCCAGTATTCACAGAAATTATTAAGATATCATTAACTAAAAACAGAGGTCTTTCGAAGAATGAATCTTAATTTTACTCAAAACTCATGTACTTTTTTACCTGTCTATATCTTCCAGCTTTTCATCTATGAGAGGTCCCATCTGGTGGCACATTGCTAGAACAGAAAGACATTAAAATATATCCAAGTAATAAAAATTTCCATACTGCAAGTCATAAAGAAGCTTTATAAAAACTTATCACATAGAAACATGTAGATGCATTTTTTTAATATATCATTACTATAAGCTGTATGCCAAAAAAGCTATAGTAACAGAGGCAGTGTCATGAACAATTTAGGAATAAGACACAGCAGTTTTCAGCAGTGGTACATTTTAAAAAGTAAATTTTAAAAAGAAAATAAAAATACAGTGAAGCAAAACACATTTAACATCAGGGGACTATAAAACTTCAAACTATTTTTCACAAAAATGTTCAAGTGAATCTGAAAGGACCCTCTTCAGGGAATAAATCTGCCACTTCAAACTAAATCACATGCTCAGCTAACATTACTGCAAAACAGGTTGCAATAATTCAAGTCATCTGCACATCAAAGATACTAACAGCACATTGTTATTGCATTGGAATCCTACTGCTTGGGGGAGAGGGATTTTTTCAAACTAATAACACGTGCAAAAAACATAAAAACTTAAGAGAAGTAGAATGGAAAAGCACTGAATAAAGAAAAATGTACCCCCTGAAACTCTCAGCACAAGGACAGGGGGTTCAGGTAACTGTCAAGCAAACCACAGTTAACTAACAAAAAGACTGAGTTTGTCAAATGTAAAATAAACAGCCAAGGAAGCTGAAAGGGGTTACTACTGTCTAGCCCTATTCTAGAATGCAAAATATGCTCACTTATCCAAGCAATGAACTATTTACTAATCAAGAGATGTGTTTAATCCCAAGAGTCACTCAACATTCAAGATGAGAAAGGAGAAAAAAGATTCTGGCATCAAAGTTGACCTAAATGCATTATAAGCAGCTCTGGAACACTCTTTTCACTCCGTTTTCCCAAATTAAAGATGCAGAATATCCTGAAAGCCTCTGGGCCATGATGGGTGAAAGGGCATGACTGATGTGTTCCTTGAAGGCAATGCTAGATGAAAGAGAGGGGTTGTGTGAAAGGCACCCATCTGCTTCTTTGAACCTTGGATCAGTAACACATTGGCAGAAATGCTGGGAAAAGATGTAAGACCTGGTATAAATTCTGCTTACTTTTTACGTATAAGATGAAGCGTGGGTTTTTTTGTCAAACATTGATCAGCACCTGCCACCACTGGCATGAACCCAAGATCCAACACACATCTATAACGAAATTCCTGGAAACTATGCCAAAAATACTAACTACACAAGGCCTACCGGAGCAGAGTGATCATCTGTTTACTCTACAGTTTTCAGCTTCTAGGAGTAGTCCCACAATTTAATACAAAATTCAGAATTGTTCTAAATGATCTCACAATGCATTTTCAATTAAGATCCTAATATAAACCATAGCTGGACGCTGGTTGACAAGCACACTTTTAATTTCTTTGCCACTGTCCTGGACACTTCTTAAGTCAACACTCTGTAACTACATTTGGTACTTGAAAGAATAAAACAATTCATGTTTCTTTTTACCCTCCTTCAGCTTTAGTGGAACAAGAATATGCGCAGACATATCAGTGATGTGCAGTTCCTAAAACAGGATTCATTTACAGGTATGATGAACCAGATAGGTGGATAAAGATGGGAGCTATCCAAAAGCTTACAAGTTTGTGCAACTTTGCCTAATTAACTTCTAGATATACCCAGAATCTGCCAGTTTCTTAACAAAGAAGAGATATAGACTGTTCAGTGAATAAGGGCTGGGTGGCTGCATCCAGAGAGTAGTGGTCAATGGCTTGATGTCCAGATGGAGAGGGATGACAAGTGGTGTCCCTCAGGCGTCCGTAATGGGACCAGTGCTGTTTAGTACCTCCATCAACACTATAGACAGTGGGATTGAGGGCACTGTCAGCAAGTTTGCAGATGACACCAAGCTGACTGGTGTGGTCAATATGCCAGAGGGATCGGATGCTATCCAGAAGGACCTGGACAACCTAGAGAAGTGGGTCTGTGTGAACCTCATGAGGTTCAACAAGACCAACTGCACGGGGGTAGGAGAAATCCTTGTTATCAATACAGGCTGGGGGATGATGTGATAAGAGAGCAGGCCTGCAGAAAGAGACCTGTGGGTACTGGTGGACAAAAAATTGGACGTGAGCAAACAATGTGCACTAGCAGCCCAGAGGGCCAACCGCATCCTGGGCTGCATCAAAAAGTGTGGCCAGCAGATCAAGAGAGGTGATTCTGCCCATCCATTCTGCTCTCATAAGGCTCCACCTGCAGTACCGTGTCCAGCTCTGGTGTCCTCAACACAAGAGGAACATGGACCTGTTAGAGCAAGCCCAGAGACAAGCCACAGAACTAATCAAAGGGCTGGAGAACCTCCCCTGGGAAGACAGGCTGAGAGAGTTGGTGCTGTTCAGCCTGGAGATGAGAAGGCTCCAGGGACACCTTATAGTGGCCTTCCAGTACCTGAAGGGGCCTACAGGAAAGCTGGGGAGGGACTGTTGACAACGGTGTGTAGCAACAGGACAAGGGGAAGAGGTCTTAAAGAGCAGGGCAGATTTAGATTTAGCATTAGGAAGAAGTTCTTTACAATGAGGATGGTGAAGCACTGGAACAGGTTGCCCAGAGATGTGGTGGATGTCCTATCCCTAGAAACATTCAAAGTCAGGCTCGACTAGGCTCTGAACCTGATCTAGTCAAAAAGGTCCCTCCACACTGCAGGGGGGGCTGGACTAGATTATCTTTAAAGGCCCCTTCCAACTCCATACATTCTATGATTCTACAAGTCAACGATTCTATGAAACAGGAAGTGAGAAGATAATTACTACGCAGGCCCTTTTCTCAGGTATGCTTGTGGTGTGCAGATGAAGCTGAAGTAGTTTCAGCTTAATTTTAGTTTGTTTTGATACAGGTAATTGCTAGACAGGATATCAACAACAAAAAGCCCCACGAAATTTTCTCACCCTCAAGATGAAGCAATTCTGGGAGGTCTGGCTGGTCATCAGATGGATCCGCACTTTGTAACATCTGCAAGAGCTGATCCATTTTATCCTAAAACACAAATTGTATAATTATGGTACATGTGGGGTGATGGAGAATTAACACTTTCAGGATAATAAATTAAAGCAGCTATTTAAAATAGCCATTAGGATCTCTCAGGCTTTGGAAATTATCTAGACTAACTTTAAGAAAATGCAAATCACATATGCTACTTCACAGAAATGAAGATGCTTGAAAAAGGAAAACCCAAATGATAAAAATTACTAGTAGAAACAAGTGTAATGAGCAGAATAGACCTTTACTCCTATAAAAATATAAGTCCTTTTAACAATATTTTCTAAGCAGTTTCTATTTTTCCATTCTAGTTATTAAACTACAATGCTACCACCTAGTGGGATTAGTGCAAATGTTTTGACAGAATACATGAAAACAGCATTTTAAAAATAAATTAGAACTTAAACCTAAATTCACTGAAAATTTATCCTGTATTTTCTAAGGCCATCAGAGCACATGAACAAGGTCATTACTAATATATATGAAAGGGTTTCTTTAAGATGATGTTTGGAGAGGATACACAGTTGACTTCAGAATAAGTCATCCTTGATTAAACAGTTTAAGTGCAATCCATATACAAAAATACAAAAAGGGGGAAAATTAACAAGCATAAACTCTTTAAGACTATGTCTTGGAGAGAACTATATTGCTTAACCAAACATTAGATGTAAATGATTAAACATAACTTTTTAGCTGAGTGCTATCAAATAAATTGCCTTTAACAGTCCAGATTTATATAGGTTGTATCAAAGCAGAAATGAAAACCACATTTTTTCCTCATTAACCCCAGGAAAGGCAGGAAGAAGACAAATTAAGTACTTCCTTAAAAATTATACTATGAAAAATTTTAAAACAAAACAAGACACTAAAACATACACTAACAGGGAATAACAGAAGACAAAAGCTGGAAGGCACCTGAGGGCAGGCCTGAGATAAACTGGGCAGATTACAAACTTAAATCTGTTGGAAGGAAGAGTATTTATGGCAGGAATTACATGGGACTTCAGGAAGGCAAATGCTTCAAAAAACAATGACAGAATTCTAGTCAAGAAAGAAATGCAAAGTCATGAGAGAAAGCAAAAAATTACGCAGAACAGTCCTAAGACTCCTGGGAGAGAAAGGAAGGGAAAAAAAAAAAAAAAAAAAAAAAAAAAAAAAAAAAAAAAAAAAAAAAAAAAAAAAACAACAAACCAAAAACAAAACAACCCCCCATAAAAAAACCCACCATAAAATCAGAAAGAAAAAGGCAGAGAAAAACATCCTAAGCTGAGTCGCTGGGAACCTTGCAGAATTACTGCAGCGAGATTGCACAAATCTCATTAATTATTACTTAAAGGGCAGCCAAAAGCTCACAGTTTTCAGAGAAGGAAAGAGACAGTGGTGGTTATTCCGGAAATAAATCTAAATCAGCATTCACTATGGGTATCACAGAGATATCCTGAAGGACTTAAAGCAGAACTTGAAAGCAAATGTGTCACTCCAACCAAGCTTCTAGTTTGGAGGTGAACAGCTGTACAATCCTGGAATAGGGGCCTAAATGGCATGCAGTTTCCAAATCAAGTTTCTGAGATGCCCAAGAACTTCAAGACACATGAACAAATTAGAATACTGCAGATTTTTTTTTGTAGTAGTAGTAGTATATCAACTTTCCCTTCCCACTTTCTTCTGATTATGTTTTCCTGATATTTCAAATTGCTTTTGAAGTACATGATGAAAAGGTTAAACACCACTTATTTAAATGTACCAGCAGTTGAAATTCGATACTTTTATCATGCTTACTTCATCAATATAAACTGGTTCAGGCTCAGGTTCTATTGTCTCTATTTGAACTTCATCACTGAATTGCACTGTTTTCTTCTCAACTTTCACTGTAATATAAACAGACAGATTTTATTTTTATGGCAAAAATGTTTTAAGTTAGCATGTTGCTTAAGTTTTTTGCATTTGAAACATCTACTGTGAAAATGTAAAAAAATTAGTACATAGTAGACTTCTGAAGGCCTAAACAATCTCCACAGACTTAAACAATTTACATAAATATATCTATAAATTGTAAAAGACAGATCAGTTCACATAGAAATATATTTTAGCAAGTAAACGTCCTTACCATAGTCTTCCAGCACATAACATACTTAACAGTAAGTCATCAGGAAAACAGACTAAGGCACAGAGTGAGATTGGAAGAAGCAGGACTAATGAGTCAGGTTTAACAGAAAACTAGTAAAAGCATCTGTGACAAACTGGAACCTTCTTTTCTTCCAGAACAAAATACAGAACTGAAAGTTGTTGAATTTTGCTATTCTTTCTCTATCAAATAATACCTGCAAGAGCATCTCATTGCTCTTTAGTGGAGGCCACAACAAAAAAGCTGTCAAATAATACTTTAACTATACTACTCTTACCAGCTAGTCTTAATATAGTGAACAGGTATCTCTTACAGCACATAATTCTGCTGACCCACTTGTACCATTGGCATATGCATAAGATCACAAGAAATTAATCTTGCAAACTCATCAGACTTACAGAAATCAATTCTAGCATATTCAAACCTTGTCAAGTATTTATTATTTTAATATAAATAGTTAAAGTAGGTTAGATTTATATAAACAGATGGCAGTAACCAGTACGTAGAAAAAAAAAAATCCTTCAATTATGGACACACCCACAGCAACAGTACATAGGTAACCAGGCAAATTAGAAAAACCTGCTGTTGCCTACATTTGTCTGGGTATCAATGGAGTTGTTAAATGAGTCTCAAGGAAGCTACTGAGAAATTCAGCAGTAGACAGCATCGTATTTTTCAGCAGATGCCAGCCTGGGCAACCTTAGTCTGACACATAAAGATATGACTGTTGTTTCTGAGAGCACAACAAGGGCTCCTCAGTTTTACTTTAAATATCACATTAACTTGCAACTGAACCATAACCCCTTGGGTCATGGCAAGGCTTAACATGTATACATAAATGTAGTGTTACTTACTCATTTCTGGCTCAGCAGAAAGATCAGCTGTTACAAAATTAGATGGAAACAATCCTATACCCTGATGAGTTTCACCTTTCCACCAATTTGGATCACTAAAGATAAAAAAAACAACTATAAACCTCATACATTAAAAAAAACATACTCAAATAGAATTTTCTTAAGAATTGCTCTTTACAAAGCATTTATGCTGCCTGTACATAAACACAATTTATATATGGGCAGAAATCTTTATCTTTATGCAGTTACAGTTGTATGTAAAAAATCTGGGAGATAACTGAAGTATTTAATATGTAAATATCTTTTACTGCAATTGTACTCCAATGTATGCATCAGCATAGGAGATAAAATTAATTTCAATTTATTTTTACTAATATACTTACAGTAGGCATTCTCTATAACTTACCTGTCATCAAGGATAGTTATAAGTTCTCCAGCTTTAAAAGTTAATTCGTTGTCTTCAGCAGCCTCAAAGTCATAGATTGCACGAACCTTTCGACCCTCATGTTTGTGATTTGTTAAAAGGCTTGAGGTGCTTGGATACAAACTGGAAAGTGTTGTTTGTTGTTGCCTTTGTTCTTTTAGTGACAGTTCAATAGCTACAAAAGAAGTTACTCACATTAAATTTCCATATAAAAATGGGTTTAATTATATGAAAATGTACCTCTGAAAACTTTCAGTATCATTTCATTCCTGTTGCATCATGATCAGTTCTGCCTTTCACTTAGAAATAATAGTAAAAACCAAACCGATGCTTTACAAGGAGAGAGCACAATTCTGCCCATAGATTTACTGAGGCTTTCAACATGGACCGGATGAAGAAATAGCACTCAAGCACAAATGAAGTGAACTTCACGTAACAGAGTGAAGTCATAATTTTTTTATTTTTATATTATTATCTTGAACTGGTGTGAAGTATTACATTCTCAGTAGTATCTACATAATGTTCAACTTTTCCAGATCAGTCAAAACATAAACATGTACACCCTGTTTCTCTGTTAGATCAGGACTCTTAACCTGACTTCACAGACATAGAAGAACACAGACTGGTTGAGACTGGAAGGCACCTCTGGAGGTCATCTTGTCCAATCCCCTGCTCAAGTACAGCCACCTAGAGCTGACTGCCCAAGACCATTCCAGACAGCTCCTGAATATCTCCAAGAACAGACATTCAAGAACTTCTCTGACCCCTTTGGCCAGAGCAGAAAACATTAGTGACATACACAGATGGGCTAATAGCAATTTCAATAAAGCAATGTTATACTAGATAATAACTAAACAAAACAAAAACAAAACAAAAAAAAAAAAAAGATGAGAAACTGCAAACATCCACCAACTACGAGCACAAGAACTTCACTCATACAGTGTTACAACCTAAAGCCCAAAGCCATGCTACATACAAGGGCTAACATTCGATGTCTTTACATTGCTGAAGTTCGACCTCAAAAAACAGTTATCTAGACCATAAAGATCAAACCACCCTAAGAATAACTCTTCACACATGTCTGGATCATTACATGGCCTTTAAATATACCTTAGTACAACAGTATATCAAAAGAAACCATCCTAGTTTTGTTTACTGGGACTGCAGTGAGACATTTAACAGCCACTTAATGCTTACAGCAATCAAAGCCTTAAAGTATACTACAGAAGCACTATTCAAAGGAGTAAAAGTTTAAAGTTATACACAAAATACTGAATCCAATTTTGCATGTAACTTCCACTATAATTGTTATTTTCTCCTTCCATCAAATGTTCAAACTGCAAATGAATGCGCTTCATTTGCCCCAGGAAGAGGGAAAATGTAAGAGCAGAACTTACTTACTCCACTATGGGAACATTTGATATGTCATTAACATGAAATTTTTTAGATTTTTTTACTGTGTTGTTGCAGTTTAGCAAGGGAAAAAAATAAAAACCAGGAACTTTTCCTATTTTTTACCCATAGAATAGTTTTAATTTCTGACCCTCCAGGAATGGTACAAAAAGAAAGGAATAAAAATCAAAACCAGAATCCATAAATATATTATTTTGCTTCCTTCCTCTATGTGAATATTTGTTCCTGCTTTATTTGATATTTACCAATATACTCATCACATCAACTCACCTTTAGCTAAATCTTCCTCTTCCTTTTTGTTGGCTGCTGTACCAGGATCTTTGGCAACTAGAGCTGGACTTGCTTTTGCCTGTTCAGCAGCCTAGTGAAAGTTAAAAAGTGGAGAGAAAAAAGAAAAAGTGAAAGATGTTAAAGGAAATTCGACAAGGTTCATCTGTATTCATCTCATATACTTTAGACTTCTAGATTGCAGAGCATTTCACACCTCAAAGGAATGTTTTATTAAGACAGAAGAGATTTCATTTTGTGCGCCAAACACATTACAGAATCCAAGACTACAAACTGCAAAATGCAAAACTGAGGATAAATAAGAATTTGTGGCACCCTTCAAGAACAGGTACAAAATTTAACACACCTGTGAACCAATAGCTGGGAAAGTAACTCCTTGCTCCTTAAGATTTTTTATCATAGCAGATATTAAACTAAGCTGTGGATCATTCTTGAATTCATCAGTCCATTCCACCATAAGGGCTTTCAGCTTTTCACAAACTTTTGGATGACCCTGCAAACATAGTATTAACTAGTTAAATAATGTAGGAACCTGTTCTTAATTCCTTAATTTCAAATAATATAATATTACTGACAATACAAAATATCTAGAGACTTTATCTTGAAGTCAAATGTAACACGAAGGGTTATCTTTACTAGAAAGTGAGAACAGTAAACCAGCATTGTGTTTGTACTAGCAGAATACGTAGAAGGCCCAAAATAGAGTAAAACAGGTTATATAAAAGCCCTGTATTATCTCCATTTCACATCTGTACTTAAGTGTTTCATTTCTGTTATTTAGCAATAAAATTAATTTCTATACTTATAAATTAACATCTGCCTTCCCTGAACAAAATATGTAAGTAACTGTAATGTGAAGTGGCACTCAGGAAGTTCTTTCTCACAGCCACAGTCCTCCCAGTAATTTTGTATACTTCTCCCCACCACCAAATTTTCAGTCTTCCAAAAGTATATTCCATTCCACCCCAATTTAATGTCTGATTTAGGTTTTCTATGAATTGTATAAATAATGCAATACATTACCTTATTCAACACATTGCTTACTTCACTGGCAAAATCTCTTGAACAGACTTCTAAATGAAAGATTTTCCCACAGTTTGATACACATGCTCCTAGAAGCTAAGAAAAGAAATATTAAAATGTAGAATTTTTTAAATTTATTTTTGCAATATAACTTTACAGGAATGAAAAGCACTACATTAAAAAGAACCTACTGTTAATGCTTGCATAGCAACATGAGGATCTTTATGGTTCACTCTCTTCATAATAGAACGGAGACAATCCTTAGGCCTAAAAACACAAGACAGATTTAAAAAATGGAATAGAATGAAACATTTCCTGTCACACACATACCAATGCACAACAAGATTAACAGACAGCAAGCTCTCCTGAATATCGTCAGTAGATTATTCAGTAGCTTGTAAGTGCAACATAGAAAAAACCAAACACCATTAACAGTTGCAGCCATTTCTATCTGTAGGATTTGTAGCTTTCCTCATTATCAAAACCTCCCAATTATGTTACATTACAGTAATTCTCAGTAACTACAAAAGGTAAATACTCCAGAAATGCACAACATCCCTTACAATTAAAGAGCTGTAATTCTCTGCAGTCCATAAACCTGCTCCTCTGTATTTATTGTACTTAGCTAAGAACATTCGCTTGCATAACAATTACCAAGACCCTTTTGCTACCTTTTTTTTTTTAGTTACCACCACTACATTCCTCAGAGTCTCTTTTAATCTACAGAATAAAATTTAAAAAGAAGATATGCAATGAACCAACAAGTGCTAAAAAAAATTGTTAAGACATTCTACATCAAAATTTCAAAGCCATAAAAAACAGAATTCAAGTCTTACCTATGTTGTGGCAGATAGAAATAGCGTCAAAAGGAAAGTTAAAAAAGAATTTGAATGGAAGTTTCAGACATAGTTTAGCATACTAAAATCTGTGTGACTTTCTGTTAATTTGTTCTATCTTTAAAGGTGGTGGAAGGCTGAGCAAGACTGGCGTAGGAATTACAATGGGCATACAAGCATTATCTGTTGAAGAGCATTGAAAAGGTAAGCCTGAAGGAGAATGAGTAGGAAAAGAGGAAAACAGAAGGTAAATTCAAACTATGAGATTTTATGCATTCCTGGAGTACTTATAGTCACTTCATTTTTTGGAAGCAAAATTATTTTTCTACTGAGCTGATATTCAAGAACTAACATGAAACTTAGGTATTGGTTACACTACTGCTAGGCTATACTATATTTGGCAGTGTCTACATTTTACAGAGATGTCCACTTCATATTTAGTAGTACTAATTATAGAAAACGCTATCACACAGCAAGATGACATATCACTCAGTGTATAAATTCATATAACCAATTATTACAAATGAAGGCTATAAGGCCTGTTAGCTATTAATTATCCAAGAGGTCTCATTAAGAAATTTGATTGAAAAATAATGCATGCTAAAATTTTCAGAAATACTTGCTTTTTAAACCATTAATTTATGTGATATGAGTGCAAGCACAAAAATCTACATGTCCATTAATGCTAAGCCAGCATTTATAAACATACAATACAGGATCATGAGCTTAGCAGTTGAGGAACAGGACCACTAACCTAAGATTTTTTTAATTAAGGACTCCGAAGACTTATTAAAAAGTAATACAGTAACAAGAAAGCCTCAAAACCAAATGATCTTCTACGTGTTAAGTACAACTTTTGAAAGGTAAAAAACCCAAGAAACCCCTCAGTAAGTTATAAAAATGTCCTAAAAACATCTAATGGCACATTTATTTAACAGGAATTATGAATATTTGAGTGTTACTGTTTTAACATACTCAAACATTTAAAAAAAATCTTTCTATTTCATCTACACCCAAAGAAAAAATAAAATCCAAGCTCACCGGAGTTTTGTCACACCAACTAAGAATCCCTCTTTTAGACATAACTGTAATCCTTATTTTTACTTCAGATTAATTCATCATACAATTTAGTTTGTAAATTATGAGAAGCCCTATGCAGAAATCAGAGGGAAGGCAGGCACCCTGCAAGGAGAGACTTCTATTTCTTAGGCTGCAGTTCTGCTCCAATGATTCCACAATCAAAATTTCAGAGGCAGCACAATGAGTGAGGAATAACAAATCAGTAGGGTGAAAATAGGTCAAGATACAATAGAAGCTATACTATTATATACTAATCTATTTTAAAAACATCCACAATAAATTTCAGTTTCAGTTTTACAGAGTAAAACAATGTATTTCAGCCTATTTTATTTAGCAAAGACAAAATTAACAGCAATTGGAATCTAAAATACTACTCTGCACAACACATTTCATAGATTTTCAGAAATTTACTGTTCATTTACAGTCTAAGGTAACTGACTGTGGGGGTCAAGACTACACAGGTGTCTGAATTTTCTTCCTTGCTCCTTTAGAAACTATGTAGTCAATGATTTTCTGGTCAGCCTCTTAGACATACACTGCAATGACTAAGTGAAATGCTACTGATATTGGGAAAGATGAGGGGAGAAAAAAATATACCTTAGTTTGGAGGACTGTCAAGTAAGCAATTTTACTGTTCCCTCTTCTATGAACAAGCCCAAAAAACAACCCAAGAAGAATCAGCTAACCAGAATAATGACTCACTAAGGCAATGATTAACCCATAATGAATCAGGACAAAGTTAGGCAAGCAGCAATACTGACAAACCATTTCTCAATGACAGTTTTTCAGTACCCCACCCATCCCCAACAGAGCGTGCTGCAACAAACAGTTCTATACTCTCAACCATTGGTGTCTTTTCCCAGTCGCCAATTTCATTTTTTTTCAGCCATCAAGTAGTTTTTCTGGAGAAAAGTTGAAGTTGTTATAGTTTCAGATGTAAAGACTGCTACATCTCATAGATTAATAGAAAAGATAAACCCATCTCAGAACCAAACACAAACTTTGGAACTGGCTAACAGTACACTGACTGAGGAAGGAAGGTGGCTGGGGGGCAGGAGCACTACAGGCTAAATTATGCCATATGTAGCCTTTAATTTTCCCTTTTTATGCTGCTTCAGTCAGAGCTGATAAACTACAGATTCAATTTTGTAAGCATTTTCCCTGCAAAAAAACAACACTGCAAAAATCTACACCTTTCCCATAGTCAGATGATTCAAAATGTCAGTCAAATAGGACCCAATCTCTTAAAATAAACAAGTTTTCAATAATGCTGTAGAGAAAGAAAGGAAAAAAATAATGCTTCTAACAATAAAGCCTTTTTTAAAATCATGTTTCCATGTTGAAAAGGCATCTTGCTCACTAAATTATCTATATTCCAAAAAAATAGGATGCAAACAACGTTATAGGCAACTGCTGGGCTGTAAGAATTCCTAAAAGAAATTCAGAGATTAAAAACACGTGTCAATTGTCTCACAGTTAGGCAAATTTTAGATGATCTTTAGAACCTGAAATATAAAACATGCAGAAAGTGTCAAGTTAATTCCACACATATGGTAATTCTTTACTTATGTTATTTTTTAAAAAGGCATATAATTAAAATATTATTAATGTACTGCTCAAGTGTTTTCTATTACAATTCTTGCATCAACTCTTATTAATTAGATTTTGAAAATCACAAAAAAATAGAGAAAATAGAGCAAGAGTTTGAACTTGCTAAAATCTGTTTTAGTTGGTTGAATTAAGGGAAGAAAGATACAATATTTAGCTACTGGTGATTCTCTGTAGCCAAGGTATTACAATGTAAAAATTAACAGTAGCAAATCTGTTACTGAACTGTAACTGATTTCTCAGAATATGTAGTAACTTTGTAGCATACCACATTTCCAACAATTTCTCAGGATGCAAACAAGTTGTTGGCAGACCCAAATGACACAATGTGCCATGTAACACTATGGAACAAAAAGTGTCACTTAATGAAAAGTCATTCTAGTCTACTGTGGCTTCAGGTGTAAGATGATCTACATCTGATACGCTGCAGGCAAAGAAAACCCATAAAGTAGACATTGTATAATTCGAAATTTTGCCAATAACAGTAACAGACACCTTGTATCAAACCAGAATTGGTAGAAGGGTAAAGCAGAACCCAGCATCCCTGTCACCTGAACTTAAACTGCAGAATTTCAGAGTAGCCTGATTTAAACTTCTTAATAGCGAAATTTGTCTTGCTTTACCTTCTTATGACATGATACAATCCATCAAAACATAGGAAACTCAGAAACAGCAAATTTTAACAGAATCTGCATTTAAGCAACAAGACAACTGGCAGTATCTTACAAGCAGTCTAAGTATTACAAAGGTTGAAGTCGCAGCGATAAAATTGCTATTAAAAAAAAACAACACCCACTAACAAACAAACAAACCCAAAACCACACCACAAACACACACACACAAAAATAAAACCAAACAAACAAAACCCACAAACCATAACAGAAGTTACAGCTGTCGCAGAAAAAATCAGTTCGACATTACCAGAAGTTCTCTAGTTTTGTCAGTTATTTCCAAGCAGCCGTCCTTTGCAACTACATACATTTGAGCACTGTTTGGGCTAAGATGCTCTCAGACTAAATCACCTATGCTTGTCTATGCCTATGAAATGCTTTCATTGAGTAAGAGAATACTGAAGCCTTCAGTAATACTGTTATTGTTACAGGCTCACCATCAAAACACACATGGAGCAGAGATGCACTTTTACTAACATGAAACATTATTAACGACTTGGCAGCTGTTATCTTAACTACAGTTATACAGGGCAGCACAGAAGTCTCACTATGCCATGCTATTTATAAGTACTTTCCTGAGACCATCTCTAATCCCAAGGAATAAGCTTATTTGCAAACCTGCTCTTTGGAACACAAGTCCCAGGTGGGAATTTGCTGTCTGACATCTCATACTGTTTCCTACAGGCTTACAAGGCGTGCCCCTTACCACAAAAAAGATATATCTCCCATAAAGCTACTTCAACATATAAGGGCGACTAAATGGACACCACTCCTGCACGGTGCCTCTAGCACCTGGAACCACAAAGCCCTGAGACGCTGGCTCCTTGCTGAAGGGGTCTACCCCCTCTGCCTGTGGGTGGCGTGTTCTGCCCCAGGACTCAAAACTGGCTAGGCCAGGGCTGGCATGCAGATGAGATAATGCATCGCGGCACCTGAAACTCACCCTAACCTAAAAAGAAGTCACCGGACAGCACAGGGCAGTGGGGGGACTTCTGCCTCTGTGGAAAAGGAGACCAGTACTCGCTAGTAGCTATGGGGCACACCACTGTGCTGTGGCCTGCCAGGTCTTCGTGAGATCTCAGAGGTGGAGTGTAACTGCTCTTTAAAGAACAGAGAGCAGGGAACTGAGACTCGCCGCCCTGAGAGAGCCGCCCACGCGGTGTGTGCCTGCTGCCCTCCAGCCCAGCAGCCCTCACTTCTGCTACCTTCAACACGCTAAGACTTCCATCTTCAAATCTTCCCTGCTTTTCTCTCTCAATACAGAATTCACTCCCCATACTCACACACACAACAGCGACCCCAACGGGAGGGAACTGCTACGGGTTCTAAATCACCTCCCTTTATCATAACAATCTTCACCTTATCAGTGACTTGTACTACAGTTATATATTTGTACATCTCTATTTTGTTCATAAAGTATCAACATGTGTAAACAGAAGTTCCTCCAGACACTCCTCTTTTCGCACCAGTTCTGAGGAGAAGGAAAGTCACCCCAAAAACCCCTCCTTGTTCTGTTGTTGAACCCTTATACAAAGCAATCAATCCAAGTTATTCTCAGATAATCCCTTCACTAAACAGCAGCAATGGCGTAAGTCTCTTTTTAAGGCTATTCTATGGCCAAATTGTTAGAGGGAATGCTTGGACAAGATGCACTTAAAACATTTCCAAAGCCTAATATAACACTGAATGAAAAACACTATAGATACACCGAAATAATGCCTTTAAACTGCACTTTTTATCTGATAACACAAATTATACTTGAGGTTTTCATGTCCAAAAAACAAGTGCAAGCATGAAGTATGTGAGAAAGCTCAGTGAAGAATCAATAATGGGAGCATTAGTGGCCCATACTAAGATGTGTTTAATTTAATAGCACAATTTTAAAGTGTACATTAATCAAAGCCTTGATGTCAGAGAATAGCTTCACAAAACAAGGTAAAGAAACAGAACCTTATTGTTTTCTGTGACAAAGACATTGGTGGTCTGGTGGTGAGGACAAGGGAAGGACAACTGATGCCTTATAACTTCGTTTTAGCAAAGTTTTGACAAACAGTCGAAGCTCATATAGTCTCCTTATTGCCCAGCTGGTGAAATATGGACTGGATACAAGGATGATATGATGGGTTGAAAACTTGCTGGCCTCCTAAGCTCAAAAGGTTGTCAGCAGTGGTGCAAATTCCAGCTCGCAGGCATACTTAGTGTGGTCCACAAGGATCTCTACTGGGACCAACACTGCTAAATGTCTTTACTAATAAGCTGAATGATGGGAGGCAGTGCACTTTCAGCAATTTCGCTTGACAACAGCTAATTTGGGGCAAGCAATCAATACACTGGAAGACCAGAGGACTATTGATCAAGTTCAACAAGAGCAAGGGCAAGATGCTGCATTTTGGTGGGTTTGCACTAGCAAAGGCCAGAAGCTGACTTAAAAAGCAGCTCCACGTGAAAGGATCTGCAGGTCCTATTGAGTGAAAGGTATCAGCAGTGCAGCCCGGCAGCAAAGACAACCAGCCACATCCTGAGTCAAACAAGTGGTCAGCACAGCCACCTGAGCCAGAGAAGTGATCTTTCCCCTCTGTTGAACACTTGCAAGATTACATCTGGAGTACTGCGTCCAGTTTGGGTCTCACCAGTGTAAGTTTGCACTGCAGCAAGTCAAATGGAAGGTTGCCAGAATGGTCAAAGAGTCACATACCAGGAGAGATGGAGAACTGCTTTCACCTTTAAGAAGAGCACACTAAAAGGGTATCTTTCTGCTTTCTACAACTAATTATTCAAGAAATACATAGAACACACAGCCAGACTCTTTCTTAGAGCTGCAAAGTCGAAGGACAAGATGCAATAAGCAAGTTCCAACAGAAGAAATTGTAATAAGATTGCAGGATTATTTATTTAGTTACTTACTGTGAGGTAAATAAACTGCAAGGGTAAATACTGAAATACTGAAACATACTGCCCGTATTGTTGTGAAAACTCTGACCTTAGAGGCA
Source organism: Chaetura pelagica (assembly GCF_000747805.2). NCBI lineage: Eukaryota > Metazoa > Chordata > Aves > Apodiformes > Apodidae > Chaetura > Chaetura pelagica. Next base: position 88,569 of record NW_009951973.1, on the reverse strand, counting down.
TTCAAGACCTGACGTGGTTCTGAGCAACCTAATCTAATTAGACCTGTTTAGAGCTGGAGGACTGGACTTGCTCACCTCTGGAAGTCAGTTCCAACCTAGATTATGATTCTTTAAGAAAAATCCCACACAAAGTCTCCTGAGTTTACAGTGACACTGCTAAAACGTATCAGTTTATTTCTTCTACTACATTAGTGAAAAGATGCTGTACACAAGTTCTAAAGTTAACAGATCAGCTAGCAACCTGGAAGGAAGAACTGCAAAATATCTGAGCAGAAAATCCATATATTTTGCTTTTACTTGTAATAAATTTAAGTAAATTGAGCTGTAGCAAAAATCTATACCAGATAAAAATGTCATTCCTCACACCTGAGTATGAGACTGAAATAACAAAATTTTAAGTTTGGGAAGGAAATTTCTCAAGTCACTTACCCTGTGCGTGACTGTCCAACTTTATCACAGATGTCTAAGATGAGGCCCCAGTCCTCTGCAGTGTTCATCTCACTGGTTGCTTTCTCTGATGAATAAAACATAAGTAAATAAAAAAAAAATATTGCAAACAAAATTGTCAAGAAAGATGTTGCAATATTACCTCTTCGTATGTTGCTAAATGCATTGCAAATATCTATATTTAATAAATTCATATATTAAAACTCTTGTACCTAATTCTTTTAATTTCCAAATGTTCACTTGCAGTCATAGCTTTAGACTTGAAGTAAGCATATATTCTGGGGCTGTTTTCCCACAATAAAGATATACCCAGAATATGACAAAAGCTTTTTTTTTCCATTTGGAACTTTGTTTCCCTGCTTCATATAATATTCACCTCTTAATCTACAAAACACAAAACATACATCAGCACTGAGTGCTATCCCACATGGAATGTCTCAAGACTACCTAGTTTTATGAAAGGAAGCAAAGATTTCCTATGAAAACTTACAGGAAAGATTAATTATCCGAATTAGCACTTGCAAAACTGCAGAGAAGAGAATGACAAACCAAAACGCAATCTTCAAAAGTTACTAAGAATTACTCATCACAAAGTTGATGGCTTGTCTTTATGAATTAGTTTCTCTGTCCTACAAATTGAAGTTAGGTTAATTTTTTTCTTACCTCAGACCAAAAATGCAGAAGTGCAAAGCTTTCCAATTATGTGCTCTCAAAGCATTTCTGAGTAAAAATTAAACACTGCCATATACAACTAGAATGGTAATGTATCGGTTGCATTGCTTCATGCAAGGAAAACAGCAAAGCAATATGGAGAAATCCTAAATGGAGGTCAGTTCCAATTCTGTATGTTCTGTCAGATAAGTAAAAGAGCACTGCCTCTTTTCTTTAAAACCAAATGAGAAAACATTTGGACTACAAACAAAATAGGCATAATCAACAAAAATATGAAAAATTCTGGATAGACACCATGCTAACATCTAGCACTAAGATACACCAGCTGATCAACCAACAACTTTATTTTTCTCTTAGTCTACTTTGTTTCAAATCATGCTTAAGACTAGTTCAGCTAACAGTCAGAGAAAATCTTGATTTTAAAATCTTGTTTATAAAGGAAAAGTTTCAACTCTGAAGCAAAAATTGAGAGTAACACCATTATGGCAGAATCCACTCAGCATGCCAAGTAGTAATGCAAAAAGCCAGCCTCAAATCCCAGGCATTGGAACTGCTTTTTTGAATCATGGAGCCCAAGTTGTACCTGAACTGAAGGTGTGTCTGCACAACATCCCCAAAACTGAAAGCAGCTGACAAGCCCAATCCAGAGACACACAAAAGAGGTTGATGGAGGCAGTTTAGTTCCAGGACTCCACTGTTTTAGTCAGTTATGCTGGAGCTGGACCAGCTACAGCCTAAGTGTGTCTGCATGGATGCTCCCCAGAGCCCTAAGTTCCCACCAGGCTCAGAGCTCACATGCAGCTTCACAATCCCACACAGCTCACTCACACCTAATGCTGTGCTTCAGTTAGCATATCCTTCAGCAGTCAGAGCTGAGAAATCCAGGGGAACTAAAACTGTGACCTTTTCCATTATTCTATATAACAAACAGTTGTCTGTACTTTTGGCAACAATTGATCCTTCTTTCCTCACAGCATCACGAGACAAAAATGGCGTGACAATCAGCTACATCTTTTACGAAACAAAAAGTGAAATAATGAATGCTTAAGGTCTAAAAATAACAACAAACTGTGTTTTACGCTAATTTAAAGAGTTTGGCTAAAACTAAAAATAAGATGGTGATTGATGAAATCTCTGATCCGTATCAACCACATCAATTACAACCTCCATTTTAATTTGGAGTAAGAATATTTTTCAAATTTATCCATCAGTATAATTACAAGTTTTCTATCATGGCAACATTCCTTCTTTGAATTCCTTCTATGTTGAACATAGACCTGTATAAAAATGAATTTGCTTGCAACACCTTTCTCCTTCTGACTCAGGATATTTCCTCTGTCAACATATACTAGATAGTTTCTTACTAAACTTCAGTCTGCAGTCTTCAGTCTTGTGTACATTTTCTCCTGTAGTAACAAGCATACATTAATTCCCTTGGATAATAAAATTAATTGTAAGACATAAGAAAAAAAAAATTGCCTCTAGAGTTGTAGTTAAAGTTCTGTCTGAAACAAGGGCAGTTGAAAGTTAACAGCATACTGTGAATGTTAGCAGTACACTATCCAACACTGACTGCCCACAAAAAAAAGGTCACTATCTCTGTCAGAGTATTAGCGAGTGACTATCACCTTTCACCACTCTGGGAACAGGAGCAACAAAGACACTCTGACAAAATTCCTAGGTTGCATCAGTTTTTTGTAGAAAATATTATGACTACTTAAGCTACTTAAGTTAAATTACTTACACTATTATCACCTAAATACATGAATGTGCTCTCTTCAAACATGACACACATATTCCCAGCAAAAAAAACCCAAACACCTCAATGTGCATTCAGTATTTGCTAACTCTGACTAACAGCTGGCACCCTACCAGTCTTCAGGTACAGCTGACATGTCACTGTCAGACTCTCTTAGTACCAAAATGGACTCTGATAGGGAGGGAAAAACAGACATTTGTATTTAAAGCCTTAAGGTAGGCCAGCACAGAAGAAGATAACTTAAACTTAAAGATGTTCTTCATCTTCCATCTCTGATAAAAAATAATTCTGCTACAGCAATATTAATGTTTACTTCAGATGCTATCCCTCCACCTCATCATTGTTATGAAATCTTATTCAACTTAGTGAACACCAAGCCAGGATCAGATAACATTTCACACTTTAATAAAACAACTTTTAAAGACAACACTGGTTCCTTCATGAAATCAGTGCTCTTTAAAACTTATTAATCCTATGTTAAACACAAAGGAAAACATAACTATGTCATGAGAGGTATACACAATGGAATTCTGTCTCTAGTTTTCTGAAACACTTCTCTCCCATAAAGCTGTATCAACTCAAATTTGAGGCAGGTTTGCTAGCACAAGCAAGGCCTACAAATTAACGTAATAACTTTAAATAATCAAGACTATAAAATCATACACCACTTTAGATTGTAATTAGCTCTTTTTAAATTTTACTACTGCTTTTTTCCTTTTGTTTGTGTATCTAAAGAAGTACATGCCTAGGAAAACATAAAAAAGAGTAAGGTAAGCATTACTTGTACTGCCCTACAACATACCTTTCAGTGACCATCAACCTGCAGTTTTGTAACTACTGAGTCAGAAATGGTGCTTTAGTCACACAAACGTAGGCATTTTGTATTCTGAAGCAAAATGCATCCCCTCTGATGGAAATCTCAGCTGTGCCTGTATCTTCAAAATTTCTCAGTAAATTCTAGAACACAATCTCCTTCAAGCAAAATATCTAGCTGCTGAAATCATACTCCCAAGCATACTCTTTACTTTTTTTTTTTTTTCCAACTAAACCTCTGGATAAAATTTATACAAACCTGAACATCATTGCCTTCTAAAGAAAACACCATTCCTCAGTATAAATGCTGTCTAGTCTCACTGAAATACTGCACCAAAAACCCAGGAGAAAGCACTACACCTATTGATGAGAAGCCAGGCCAGAAAAACCTAAATATGTAAGTTACATTACTTATACTTGCTTGTGGTGAAAGTACACTGGCTTTTGCATGGGCTCTTTTGGGATACATAAATAGGCCAGCCTCTCCTTGTGTTGTAAAGTTTATTAATTTCTGTTGAGGCCCCATTTCCCTCCAATTTATGTAAACTCAAAGGCTTGGAGAGTCACTAAAATTCTAGGTTCTCCTCTGGTTTTGTGATTATTTAGACATTTTAACCAAAGCAAAAATATTTGCATTGTGATTCAATTAAAGTTTCATATTATATACAAAACACAACTGGAGTTGGTCATTTTAGGACAGTTCAAGCAAACTTTTCTCAGAAAAAAAAAGAGTAATAATTTCCTAATAATTCATAATTGTCCTAAAAAAATGTATCATCAGATTTCCAAAGTACTATTAGACAGAAGAAAGGTAGCACATGCTGAGAAAAGGCACTGCCAAACTTAGTGGTTGATTGTTTAGGTGCTGATAAGATAAATACACATATTGCTGCAGATTTTACATGCAAACATGTGCTAGTCACTTGCTTTTTCTGCTTTAGTTCTGCACCTTAACATTTTACTGCCTTATTAGAATTTTGCAAGAATAAATGTTCTCATCAATATTTAGATACTGCAGTGAATAGCATGATGCATTTATTGAGGCAAAAAAATTAAAAACTACCCATTGCTAACAACCTTTTTAGAGGGAAGTCTTCACAGGTTTGAGCTTCCTAAGCTTTAGGTTTCACTAAAGTTTATTCTTAAAAATTCCTAGCAGGACTGAGCTATTTTTCTGCCACAAAGTCTCAAAGACATTAAAGCTACCTAGAATTTCAAGAAATAACAAAAAACAAATAGATCAGAACACCCACAGACCCAACACTTAAAATACACAATTTGAAGTAGTTAAAACAAATATAAATAAAAACTGTCAGACTACTCCACTAAACTAAAGTTTCACAGACATAATTCCATTTCCACAGTTGCACATCTCTAAATTTAAATACTGCCACTTTTAGAAACTGAAGTTACGAAGAAAAGAATGGGTACAGAAAGTCTGCAAAAGAATTACTGAAGTCTTCATTCACTGACTAAAATTATAACTAGTTTCTAGCTTGATAAAAAAACCCAAAAAAACTCAAAAATCCATTATATAAATGTAAATAAAACAGTATTAACAAAAAATTGAACACTTCCCTCAGACTTCACTCCCACTGAAAGTCTTGTCTTCTTCCAAAGGCTAAATCACTTTCTCCTTCTCTATAAAAACATAAATGCAGATACTTCATCCCTTCGATATAGTTTAAATAGAAAGACAGAAACTGACTGAAAAATTTTCTGTTTTTTGCAGTTACTTGCCAAGAAATTCCGGTTACATACCATTCCACACCACTGAAGTTAAAAGTAATTAAATTTTATTCTTGTTGTCTGTCAAATAAAATGAACAAATGCATTTATTGCTGCATTCTACAAAAACCACAGCTTTAATATTAACCACTTTGCATTTCAGTAGCATATCAGAACTGCACAGAAGAATACATCCAACCAGATTCCATTCAGACAACACTGAAAATAACCTCTGATAGCTAATGCCACCAATAGAAAGAAACTAGAATTTCCTGTTGAACCATTAAATTCAGTAACACAATTTGAACCACCTTCTTCATCTAAACTGTATCATTATTTACAGTATTCCTAAAAAGTCCTTATGGGAGCACTTGTAGAAGGTGTCCTATGAAAACACTGCAAGCTGATCCAAGGCAAAGCCACTAGCGGTCATTGAGCTGACATGAGGCCACCTCAACTCATTCCTTCAGAAGACCACATAGGACCTCATCAGGCATGCTGATCTAGCCAAGATAGACCCAGTAAGGTAAGAAGAATGAAGGCAAAAAGATTCAAGATCTGGTAAGACAATGCTGAAAACAAGAGTAGACAAGCTGGGCAAAAATAATGTAGATGTTTGGACATCTTACAGAAAACTAACAAATCCATGGAACTTAAACAACCTTTCACCCAGAAATAATATTACAACAGAGCAGGAAGGTGAGTATATCAGAAATACATGAGAACAATGATGACTACTTCGTAAACAAGGTGTTTCACAGGCATGTTATACTAATAAATGGTGCCAGGATTTATTTGTGGAGCCCCACAATGCAAGCTACAGTAGAAACAGCATTTTAGAAGGAAGATCAGCATGAGACTTAACTTTTCACATCAAATATACAGTGTTATTTTTTATCAGCTAGAGGAACAGATTTTACATATTGGAGAACTACTTTGATTCTTCTGAATTTTTATAGTATAATGCACACTGTCACAGCCGAAATGAGGGGAAGCACTTAAAATTATAGCTCTTCTCTGGGAGGAAAGAAAAATAATTACCATGAAAGTACAGTTTACAAAAACTCCATTGCCTATGGAATGTACTACATTGGGTTCCAATTGCCCAGGTGAACTCAAAGTCTGCCAATTCATTTTCAGAAAGAGATAGTGTTGCCATTTTTCAGTAAGAACACACACCAAACAGATCTTTAGTGAAAAGTTCTTGTTTTTCACAAACATTTCTAAATAACTGAAAAAGAGGAGTGGCTATAACTCTTTTCCCACACATTCTCTACTCAGCCTCCCTGTTCGTTCACAGTTAATATCCTTCTCCCTACCACAACACTGAGAAAAGCAGTAGGCCAACTAGGACTAAAAACTGCTAGCCTCATGACAAATCAAATGAATCCTTGCAATTCGTCAACTTTTTCACTGAAAGGGTTGTCAGACATTAGAACATACTGCCCAGGGAGGTGGTTTAGTCATCATCCCTGGACGTGTTTAATAGTCATCTAGATTTGGTGTGCTTGGGAATATGCCTTAGTGCTGGACTTGGTAGAGTACGTTTAATGGGTGAACTTGATGATCTTGAAGGTCTTTCCTAACCTAAGTGATCCTGTGTGATTGATTCTGTGTGCCCTTGCAGCCAGAGACTAAAACTCACAGTCTGCAGTCTCCATAATTACCTGGGGACAAGAACCTCCCCTGCAACAATTTTCCCTCCTTTTGGCAAACCTGGCCTAAACAGAGAGAAGCTCAGCTCAGAGAAAGATGTAGATGGATGGTTTTGAGGATGTTGACTAACCAAGGGGATAAATCTAAAGAATAATGAGTTTAAATAGCAAGAATAATTTATTACAAGAAATTGCACCATGGGAACCACAGTCAAAGCATTTATTGCATTGCATTACATCAAACTATACACTGTAGTACCTTAACATCCCTACTTAATCACACATAATTTGTGTGTATTATTAAGTATCTAAAGAGTTGTGAGTATAAAATGATCAATAACTTCAATAGTTATTAAAACTTGGGGAAAAAAATGCAAGTCACATCAGGCTTACAGTTCTACCATATCATTGAACTATCTGCCTAATTTCCTACTCCTGTAAATAGTAGGTCTGAATCTCTCCTTTTTTCCCCACTCCTGTGGTGCCTCTAACCTTTATAACAGCTACATTTAGAACACCATTAATATCCAAAGAAAATGCAAGAAGTGCCTTCACCCTTTACTGTGTATAAGCAATAAAAATAATGTAAAAACCCCTGTGTTTTTAAGCACTTGCTCTTAATATCATGGGTGATTTTATGACATCTCATACCAGAATCTGCATATAAATCTTCAGAAAAAATAAGCTTACAGCAGGGAGTAAAAAATTATTCCAGTTCTCTTCTTACAACACAGATCAAGTTTAAAATGCCTGACATCAAGTTAGAATAAGGTATGTACTACACTAAGTCCAGAGTTACAGATTTTTGTCTTGAGATAACATCTAAATGACACTCCAGAACTACTTCAGCAGTAAGTTCTTCATTAAACCTAGCCTAACCACTGCTACGTTACTAATTAGGTAGCTATGATAGATTAGCAGATAGTCTTTTGGTTCTTAAGGCACATTTCACTATTATTTTGCCTGCATCAGACTTACAGACAAGTGCACACTTCTCAGTAATAATTCTCCGGGAGTAATCTTCTGATTAAGGTTGCGAAATATGGCAGAAACAGGCTTCTCATCAAGCTAATAAGAACACCATTAATTCTAACTCCTTAAATGGTGGATTAGAGTCTATTATAACCTCAGGAGTGCAGTGTCTTGAAGGTTTTTTTCTTTTGTTAAATTCCAACATTATGTTCCTTACTTGGACACACTGCCAAAAGGTTCCTAGACTTGACTGTGAAAATCCACACCAATTTCTGTCACCCCTGATTACTATCCCTTCCTGGAAAACTAACAAATCCATGGAACTTAAACAACCTTTCACCCAGAAATAATATTACAACAGAGCAGGAAGGTGAGTATATCAGAAATACATGAGAACAATGATGACTACTTCGTAAACAAGGTGTTTCACAGGCATGTTATACTAATAAATGGTGCCAGGATTTATTTGTGGAGCCCCACAATGCAAGCTACAGTAGAAACAGCATTTTAGAAGGAAGATCAGCATGAGACTTAACTTTTCACATCAAATATACAGTGTTATTTTTTATCAGCTAGAGGAACAGATTTTACATATTGGAGAACTACTTTGATTCTTCTGAATTTTTATAGTATAATGCACACTGTCACAGCCGAAATGAGGGGAAGCACTTAAAATTATAGCTCTTCTCTGGGAGGAAAGAAAAATAATTACCATGAAAGTACAGTTTACAAAAACTCCATTGCCTATGGAATGTACTACATTGGGTTCCAATTGCCCAGGTGAACTCAAAGTCTGCCAATTCATTTTCAGAAAGAGATAGTGTTGCCATTTTTCAGTAAGAACACACACCAAACAGATCTTTAGTGAAAAGTTCTTGTTTTTCACAAACATTTCTAAATAACTGAAAAAGAGGAGTGGCTATAACTCTTTTCCCACACATTCTCTACTCAGCCTCCCTGTTCGTTCACAGTTAATATCCTTCTCCCTACCACAACACTGAGAAAAGCAGTAGGCCAACTAGGACTAAAAACTGCTAGCCTCATGACAAATCAAATGAATCCTTGCAATTCGTCAACTTTTTCACTGAAAGGGTTGTCAGACATTAGAACATACTGCCCAGGGAGGTGGTTTAGTCATCATCCCTGGACGTGTTTAATAGTCATCTAGATTTGGTGTGCTTGGGAATATGCCTTAGTGCTGGACTTGGTAGAGTACGTTTAATGGGTGAACTTGATGATCTTGAAGGTCTTTCCTAACCTAAGTGATCCTGTGTGATTGATTCTGTGTGCCCTTGCAGCCAGAGACTAAAACTCACAGTCTGCAGTCTCCATAATTACCTGGGGACAAGAACCTCCCCTGCAACAATTTTCCCTCCTTTTGGCAAACCTGGCCTAAACAGAGAGAAGCTCAGCTCAGAGAAAGATGTAGATGGATGGTTTTGAGGATGTTGACTAACCAAGGGGATAAATCTAAAGAATAATGAGTTTAAATAGCAAGAATAATTTATTACAAGAAATTGCACCATGGGAACCACAGTCAAAGCATTTATTGCATTGCATTACATCAAACTATACACTGTAGTACCTTAACATCCCTACTTAATCACACATAATTTGTGTGTATTATTAAGTATCTAAAGAGTTGTGAGTATAAAATGATCAATAACTTCAATAGTTATTAAAACTTGGGGAAAAAAATGCAAGTCACATCAGGCTTACAGTTCTACCATATCATTGAACTATCTGCCTAATTTCCTACTCCTGTAAATAGTAGGTCTGAATCTCTCCTTTTTTCCCCACTCCTGTGGTGCCTCTAACCTTTATAACAGCTACATTTAGAACACCATTAATATCCAAAGAAAATGCAAGAAGTGCCTTCACCCTTTACTGTGTATAAGCAATAAAAATAATGTAAAAACCCCTGTGTTTTTAAGCACTTGCTCTTAATATCATGGGTGATTTTATGACATCTCATACCAGAATCTGCATATAAATCTTCAGAAAAAATAAGCTTACAGCAGGGAGTAAAAAATTATTCCAGTTCTCTTCTTACAACACAGATCAAGTTTAAAATGCCTGACATCAAGTTAGAATAAGGTATGTACTACACTAAGTCCAGAGTTACAGATTTTTGTCTTGAGATAACATCTAAATGACACTCCAGAACTACTTCAGCAGTAAGTTCTTCATTAAACCTAGCCTAACCACTGCTACGTTACTAATTAGGTAGCTATGATAGATTAGCAGATAGTCTTTTGGTTCTTAAGGCACATTTCACTATTATTTTGCCTGCATCAGACTTACAGACAAGTGCACACTTCTCAGTAATAATTCTCCGGGAGTAATCTTCTGATTAAGGTTGCGAAATATGGCAGAAACAGGCTTCTCATCAAGCTAATAAGAACACCATTAATTCTAACTCCTTAAATGGTGGATTAGAGTCTATTATAACCTCAGGAGTGCTGCTGAAATACTTTTAAATATGGTAAAAAGAGGGTTCAGGGAAAAAAATTATTTGGGATTCATACAGAGATTTGGACTCTCTGAGGATGACAATGGCCTACCTCTTCAAAAAGTTTAAAGAATTCTTTAATATTATTAGTTTATCACTAGTTTTAAACAATATTCTTTTGCCAATCACACCTAAAGAAGAGATGCACACCTCAAAAACCTCTGTACAACATCAGCTCTTAATTGTAAGCTATTATGGGTGACCAGGTTCCACAGAAGGAATATGCTAAGAGGACTAACGAAATGCTGATGACTGGCCAAACTGAGAAATGCTTCCTTCTGAACTTAAGAGATACTTATACTCCTCAAAACAATGAAAAGCAATTTTGTTCCAGATGTACTCACTGCAATTCATCACTCTAAGTGGCTCCAAAATAATTTCCAGCTGGCACACCATACTGACCAGCTGTCCAGCACACAAAAATGCACAGCTATCACAGTGATACCACCAACAACACCATGTCTAAATTCATATGGTATCAAGAATATCTTTTGATCGCCTTCCTGCTTCAGGAACCTGATTGTCAAAAGAAAACGCTCTTGCTGGGCAAGAACAAAAGCAGAGCACTCTATTTTTTAATAAAGAATTGAAAACTAACAATACTGCTTAACAACTTTTAGAAGTTTCCCGAGAACTTGAGAGCTTTACAGCTGACGTTATCTTATGAAGCCTGCCAAGAAGTTCATCCAGATAATAGCACATTCCCAAAGGGCCTCAGGGAAGACGGGCCCAGGGACATTTTCCAGGAGACTTCATCATTCCCATCTTGCTGGCACAAATCCTGCTAAGTGATAGATAAAAGCATCAGGCTCCTCAAAGTAGGCTGCCACCAACTGAACAGCCTGCCACTCCTTCGGTCTCCCTCAGGACACCATGAAAGGGGCCAATGGAAAGAGGCTGTGCTTATTGGTGAAAATTAGCCTACTGCCCACTGCCCGGTCTTCCAATAGCAATCTGGGATTGAGTGGTTATTACCCTGTGCTCATACAGTATACAGAATAATACTTCTGAAAAATACCTACTGGTAATCCTACTAGGCAAGCACAGCAGGTAAGGTGTTGGCATCCTCTGCATCTCAAAAACAGCAAATAACTCATCAATGTAATAGCTGGATGCTACTATCCTGCAAATTTACAGTGCTGACAAGCATACCTATCAGACTTTGCTCAACAGAAACCCACTTAAGCAGTCTGATCTTCATGGCTAAACAGAGACATAAAAAAGCGAGTATTTGCCAGAAACTCAGCTATCCCTTTTTAATCTTATTAGCTCCAATAATTCTCACAGATAATATTACCAATGTTTCAATCCTCTAATGGTCCATGGAAAATTGGCAAGCAGTACAATCTCTTCTTCATTTTCAACTGCCAAATTACACTAGAAGGCAGCAAAACAATTAAGAAAAACTATTTACTACTATTTAAACTTGGTCACCAAGAAAATCATAAATTGAAATGCAGTCTTCAGCAGAGAAGTGTTCTTAACTGTTCAAAATGAGAAGAAAAGCAAGCTATACTTTATTAAGATGCAACAGACTAAAAATTTACACTAATATACAAGATTTGTGACACAGTCCTTTTGTTATGCACTAATCCTCCAACTCCAAAAGATACTTTTTGAATAGCTGTCAGTTGTTTTTTCTGAAGATCTGGAAGAATTAAATTGGAGCCCTGACCTGTAAAATTGACTAAGAAAGGAACATGTATTTGTAGCTGAAAGCAACAGCAAGCATAAAGCTACTAAGGAACTTTTTTTCCAAGAAACATGTACAGTACTAGAATGCTGTAAGAAAATAATCAAGGGTAGGTATGGGGGTACCTATGCAAACATGAGACCTTATGCTATTCCGCAGACACAGCTTGTGTCACTCAAAGTAAAACAGACAGCAGCAGCAGGTAGGAGACAAGCCATGTTACACAATCACAAATGAGATAGGCAAAACGAATTTTTATCTGCCTATATGTTATTTTACCTTAAGTTTGGACACATCACTGTTAAGCCTAATTTTTGTCACGTAAAAGCCAGATATTTCCTCTCATCTAGTTTGGTCTTGGAACCAGCAAGTTGGGGATGAAACCTCATCAGAACACGTCAAGTTTCACTTGAAAAGGAAAAAGAAATCTCCCACAGTAATTCACTTCAAAGTGCTGAATCCAAACCGCTCTGACAATCTTCTCATGCCGGCCTGTGAAACACTTGTAGATGGTGCTTTACACTTTCCACCCTTTCAGCAACACCGCAGCATTTCTGAGTTCTGGTTTTGCTGCGCTGCAACGCTCCTTCTGCTAAGCACGCCAGTTCGTTTCCCACAAGCATCCCCGTGCCCGCCTTCCCGTCTCGCAGCCCCACGAAGCCAGCAAGGCCCGCACCAGCGCCCGCGCTGTCACCGACCAGGCCAC
>NW_009951973.1:74576-75046 GCF_000747805.2 Chaetura pelagica | reverse complement strand
CCTCTGCTCCTCCAGCCCTTCTGCCTCCCCAGGCCCCGCGGCTTAGGGCCAGTAGAACAACGCAAGGCGGGATTTATTTTATTTAGTTCTACTGAGCTCTTCCGTGCCTCCCTAGTTCGGAGGTGAGTCGGTTTCGTGTCCAGGCGTTCACTCCCTAGAGACCATTTTCAGAGCTTCCTTATACATTGGGCTGAGTGAGTCTTTCCATTGTTAGTGCTGGAGTAGCTGGGCTGACAGTGGAGGTGGTGGTGGCCGTGATGGCGTTTTTCACAGCATGGCATGGGAGCCTCACCGCTTCTCCGAGCTTAGATCCCGTTTTGATCCTTAGCTGTCAGTCAGTTTCTTCAGGGCCTTTGGTTGCACAGTCGTATCTTGCTGCTTCACTTCATACAAGTACCTTGTTGGCTTGGGTGGGATGTGTCCCATGATAACAATTTGACTCATAGGATATGACACATTCTGCCTATTCC
>NW_009951973.1:67152-74563 GCF_000747805.2 Chaetura pelagica | reverse complement strand
TTCCTGCTGTCACATAAAACACAAGGAATTATTCTTAAGGACTTTTAGTACTGTTTAATTACTCTGAACTAGTTGGGTCAAAAATTAAGCAAAAAATGGGCTTATGCGTACACATGAAGGAAAATAGACATGTCAAAGAGCAATATGGATACATCATGAGAGTGCAAACAAAAAATGAAAAAAAAACCCAACCTACTACTCCTTGCAGTGCAGAAACACTGGATGCAATCAATAGCATTAACCATGCTCAATAATTAATGTGCTTGCATGCATTAGGCAGACTTCTAACACATCAAATGAAAACTGCACACCAAGCCTCTTCCCACAGGGATTTACAGTCATCAGGCACTTTGTTATTTTACTGATTATTATTTTTCCCAGGATCTCAAGTTCTGCAAGTTTCTCTATCCAGAACAACTGTTTTCAGCAGCTGATGCAGGTCAGCATTGATCTACTGCTTAGGACTGATTCCTTTTAAGGAATTGGGTATCCTCTTTGGATTCTGCCTCAATTCAATGACATCTGCCAGATACGCTCAGAGGGTGCTTTACCTCCTCACCATTCGTCATCCCCCATTATGTTCACAAAAGACATATGGTAGACGTTCTCAGAGCCTGTTTTATCCGCTCCTCTTTCATCCCTTCCCTCTGATGGGTTTCAAAATTAATTGTAAGAATGCTTTCAATCAGGCAGAGCTTTTATGCAGTAGTCCTGCTGTCAGAGCAAACACAAGAGGTGTGGGGAACTGGGCTTTAGACTGTTTTCTGTCTGAAAGGATTCCAACCCAGCTTTACTTCCCAGGCAACATCCTATTCAACATTTTGAAAAAGGTAGTCTATACTCAGGGGGCATCTTAAGGCTCTGTAGTCATGGGTCATGTTTTGCTTGTTTTTGATTGAACACAGTGTGAAGTACAAGAGTTCTTTAAATACTTTGTAATATATTGTATCTCCTTGTTTTCCCTGTCCCATGGCTCTAGCATTTTATCATGGCACAGGAATGGGTGGTGGTTAGAGCACTCTTCCACTAAATGTGGGGTTTGCCCTCTAGGACAGGGATAGCTACAGAAACCTTAGGTGTGAGTAAAATAATGATTATGCTATTAAAAAAAATAAAAATAAATAAAATAAAAATAAAATAAATGAGTGTGTTAAGCTTCCTTTCTTGGATGTAGTTAAAAATTTGTATTTCCTACTGCATCTGAAATGGGACTCGTGGCCTAAGTTAGCTGCCTAAAAGTAAGGAAACTAGTTTAGAGGTACAGTCTCAAATTGCATCTAATTTCAGGGTAACTACAACTGGTAGAGAATGTAGCAACACTGCACTCCCTGTGCCCACAACTATGTGCTGCTACCACATTTCTTGTATCAGATTTGGAATTTGATCCAATTCATTTGTGGCTGCACAATCAGCTGATCCAGCTGAAAACTACCTCACCACAGAAATGTCCATGTTGGATCATGTCTCTTGTCTGACTCACTCACCTTGCAATTACATCCTAAGCAAGGGAGGAGGTGGAAAGGCATGGCTGGGGACTGTGCTTCACCAGACTGGTTCAAGAAAAACCAGCATGTCCAGAGGATTATTAATCTGTTCTATTTCAGACCTCCTTCAGAAGATGACCTCTGCAACAGTCTGACTCCATTGATTTCACAGTGGAGCTCATGTGCCCAGCAGTTGTCTGACTTAGGACTTGTCTCCAGACAGCCTTATTGCAAGTTTTAAGTAGGAGGTTTTTTAAAAAATATGTGCTACTTTTGTCCAAAGTAAACAGACTGAGATGATTGATACAGACACTTCTTTCTTTGTACACTTCATTTTTTGTATAGTACCATTGTTCAGATACTACTAAGAGATAAAAGCACATATTCAGTTAATTGCTACTCACTTACTGGATTTTAAAGGAGTGACATTCTTCTAAATTTGCTCATGCAGTTGTTTAATATTGCTGCTTGTTTATATTATTTATTACTTGTTTTTGAAATTATGACAAGGGTTTATCCATACCAAGGCTGAATTCTGGTGAGATACAATTATTCATTTCCCTATGGTCTTCTGGTAGGAAAGGGTACTTCGGAACAACAACTTATAAGCTACAATTTACTAGGAAAGTTCTGCTATTTTTTACAGTCACTCAACAGACACACATCTGCATTAGCCAAGTGCTTTTCTTAGAAGAAAACAAAAACATTTTGGCCATGGAGGGGAAGTCCACTGCAGTTCCGGTTTACTGGAGGAGAATTATACTTGGTATACCTATTTATTTTAGTACATATTAGTTTGCTATCTGCTGCACTGTACAGATATGGTGTATAGTTCCAGGAAGAAGTCATGCTGCTACACTGTTAGCAAGGAGACAGATACGGAGACCAGATATAAGGTTGTCTTAGGGATCAGTCACACTGACCTCTCTTTTAACAGCATTTTCATTATAGCCCGCTGTGTATGTTGCTTTCAGAACTGGCAGCTGGTCAGGAAAAGAAAAAAGAAAATAAGAAGTTTCAGAAAAAGAAAGTGCCAGCAGCCCATTTACTAACAGCTTTTGTCTTTGACAGGGCAAGATGTTTTGGACAGCATACAAGATGCTGTAATGCATAATCATACAATGACTGAGACAAAAATCTATCCCAGTCACAGGCCATGTGTAAATGTTCTAAGTACTGGACTACAGTAATTTACTACCCATCTATAATTTTATTGTACATGCCCTAATGTTTTGCAAGTGTCCAAGCTGCATGGCATCCTTATGTTATTCTTACCTATTTCCCTATATAAAGAGAATATATAAAACATATCCATACAGTAAATCTGTTGTCCTCTGTTAGACAAGAAGTAAGGCTAAAGTTACTTATTTGTCCTTTTTGGCTTTAATATTTATGAAGTTCGCAAATAGGATTATATGAAGCATACAGCTGGAGTCCCCTCAAGTCCGTGTAACGTTAGAACTAGGTGAGTCTTCAAATAATAAACTTTATAAAACAATTCATTTTGCCCTGACCACATTAAAAATTGTAATGTGCAACTTTCTAGCTAATACTTGCACATAGAGATGCCAGAAACAAGAAAGATGACAGAAACAACCCTCCCTATTTCTGTATTCAAAGCAGTACTTGCAAATCAACTCAATTGAAGTAGTATTTCATGTTTGCACTGCAGTTCTATTAAATTATTTTGGACAACAATTTCCCCAAATTCTAACACAAAAATGTGTTTATAATATTTGCTTTAGTAAGCTTATAGTGATGTATTGTGATATACCTGTAAGAAGCAGATAGTCTGGAAGCTGCTGGGACCTCTAGGTGCCCCTGGATGCCTGAGCTTCCCTGGGGATGCTGGTGGGAGCATCCTTCTGTGCCAGCTTCCTGACACTGCAATGGGGAACCAACCACTCGTCCCAGTGCTTTTTTTGGCACAAACACCTGTTCTCAGTGTGGCCAAACTGACTACACTCAATATGGTCGCTTTTTCTTGCTGGTAACTCAGACCTGTTTTCAACCAATGATGAGGTTAAAACTAATCTTTTTATGCACCACTGCTCTTCTAAGAAGGAAAATAGAAGTACTTCGAATTATTTAGATTGGAACACTACTCCCTTGATAAAGAGCCTTTTTTAACTCAAGTCCTTGAAGTAAAACTAAATAACAAGCAAAGATTGTCTGTGCTCTGAAGCTAATAATGGAAGCAGTCTCCTCTGTAGAGACTGTTGTGCTCACACAAGCAAGCTACCATTGAAATACGCTGAAAATCAGGAGGTATTTTTTGTATTGAATTGTGTTCTGTGAAACCCTGTGAAAAATCTGTCTAATAGCTGTTGTTAAGGTAGAAAAACTTCTTTACTTAAGAAAAATATTGCATTTACTGCACAATATAGGAAAGGGAATTTAGGAATGTCTTTTACTAGCAGTTAATTTTCAATATGTTCTTTATCATACTCACACGAATGATACCATTGAAGTTAATGATACTAATTCTAAGGTTTGAGTATTTTATAAGCACATCTATATAATTAGATTGTTAGAGTGGAGTTAGCTTCTTGATACCGCCAGTCTTCATATTGAACAAAGGTGCTGACTGCACAGATTACAGTCTGTGGAACTTGTCTAAACAGAAATCTATCCAAGCCAAGCAATGCAACAAAATGTCAGGATAGTTGAACAGCGTTACAGTGAAAATAGTTTTTTTACAGAGTCCAAACACTCTGTTATAACAAAAAGCACTCTGAGTTTTGATAAACTAAACTCAGATGAGCAGGTAGCCACCTACCTTTAACATATGTGCATCCGTCCACATTGTGGTTTGGGTTGTAGTTTTGCTTCTGAAGAGGATTAAATAGAACAACACACAAGGGTGTCTCAAATGAGTGCTCTCAACATAAACCAGTGCTTTTCAGATGTAAAATCAACAGTTTAAAGACTTCTAAATATCCACACTCTAGTTTTTGTATTTTTATGACAGAAATACAGATTTCCCTTCAGCCTGTGTTCATGGCACCAGTTTTCCTTCTCTGACTACTGAACTGTACAGAAACTTAATACAAATAATTTATCTGGCAGTAGCAGTGCAAAACTCAAACTGCTTCAGATGTGCAAAATACAAAGACATCTCCTAGTTCTTCTCACAGTATTTATGCAATCCATTCTACATCATGCCTTTTGAAAGCATCTTCTGTCCTATTCCTTGAGAGGTAAATAAAACAATAGATATATGCATGGGGATGAAAGCACAGAAAGTGTATAAACACTGTATTGTTCAATTTAGACACACCTAAATTATGTTTACTTGCATTTATCCTTGAATACCTCACTGATTACTACATACCATAACCTAAAATACTGTGCATGTACTATATATGTCTGTTGTCTAAACACTTCGTCCTTGCAAAGTGTGTTGGGAACATTAAGTGCAGACAGGGCAGAATCACAGAATCATAGAATGCCAGGTTGGAAGGGACCTCAAGGATCATCTGGTCCAACCATTCTAGGAAGGACAAGCAGAACTTGTGTTGTTAAATTTTTTTAATAAATTCTCCTTCCTTAGGATTTTAAGTTATCATCTAGTGTTTAACTAATTTGAAGTAAAAGGGCTCTGTAGGATACAGAATTCCGCATGGCTCGCACTAAGTAAATCTTGTAGCATTTCATAGTAGATGACCTTCCCCTGTGATAGTGGAGCTGGTAAGTCATTCTATGATTTTCAGACCACAATATCTTTTCATTTCATAAAAGTGTTCCCATATTGGATAGGTAAACTTTGTAGTGAAAAAATAATTATAGAACACTGCATGAGAAAATAGTTCTCATAAAAGCTTCACCTTGTATTTCTGGAAATAGATTGGAAATAAAACCCATTCAGCTTTATAAGGTAATGAATATCTACTTGTGCAACAGGTATCTAGAAGATAAATATATATTGATAATATCGAGCATCAAGAAGGCAAAAAACCCCACTCATTGTAATAAAGGTGTAGCAATGTTGATGGTTTGGAACCACCTGTGAAGGCTGGGAATGAACATGAAACATAATGATGTGCTTGCCTACAATACAAAAGACCTTGATCTGACTATCTTCAACTTCATTAGAAAGGCAGATTTCAGGCTATACTTGAATAACAACAAAGTTGAGCTAAATTGATAAGCCACTTGCAACTAATTAAAAAAGCCAAATTAGATAATATAATTAATGTATAATCCTATTCAGTTCCATTGATTACATTTTGGTATGTAGACAAAATCTGTCTTATGAATAATGTTGAGATGTTTGGGGTCAAAAGGTGCTAGGCAAAGTTGAATTATTAGATTAAATAATTTTGCCACTATAAAAGTACAGATTTTCTAATTAAGCACAGATATTGTATTTAATGCTTTGAAAATAGCTCAAAGTTTATAAAAATTTAAAATTATTAACACAACAAAGAAACTGCTGAAAAAATGTCATACAGGAACTACCAAGGATATGAAATAGTTCTAGATTAAGGAGAAAATGTCTCCATGATTTAAAGTGTGAGGAACAAAACAAAGATCAAGTTTTCTTTATTGTGGCCACAAGAAATCAGTGGGCTGTTTATGAAAATTCAGTAATAACTTGTGTGCTTAATACGTCCATAAATGGCCAGGAAAGAGAGACAAACACAGGATGGCAAAATTTGCAAGTTACACAAAGTGTTTAGTTTATTAAAAAAAAAACACAACAAAAACCTGGACTTGTGCAAAGCACTTGACAGTGTCCTGCATTACATCCTTGTCTCTAAATTGGAGAGACAGAAAGAGCACTCAGTGGAAAAGGAATCGGCGGGAGGCTTGCACTCAAAGAGTAGCAGTCAACAGGTCCAGCTGGAGATCAGTGACGAGTGGCATTCCTCAGGGGTTGGTATTGGGAGTGGTGCTGTTTGACATCTTTGTCAGTGATATGGACAGTGGGATCAAGTGCACCTTCAGCAAGTTTGATGACAACACCAATCTGTGTGGTGCAATCAACACACTGGAGGGAAGAGAAGCCATCCAGAGGGACCTTGACAGGCCTCAGAGGTGGACCCATGCCAACCTCATTAAGTCAACAAGTGCAAGGTCCGCCTATAGGTCTGGCCAATCCCAAGCACAAATATAGGCTAGGCTAAGAGTGGATTGAGAACAGCCCTGAGGAAAAGCGCTTGGGAGTGTTAGTTGAAGTTAACCGTGTTGGCTTCAACATGTTGCTGAGAAGCTCAACATGAGTCAGCAATGTGTGTTTGCAGCCCAGGAAGCCAACAGTGCCCAGGGCTACATCAAAAGAAGCGTGACCAGCAGATCAAAGGAGATGATTCTCCCCCTCTGCTCTGGAGAGTCCCCACCTGCAGTACTGTGTCCATTTCTGGAGCCCCCAACATAAGAAGGACCTGGAGCTGTTGGAGTGAATCCAGAGGAGGGCCATGAAGGTGGTCAGAGGGCTGGAGCACCTCTCCTATGGTGACAGGCAGACACAGTTGTGGGGGTGTTCAGCCTGCAGAAAAGGTGGCTCCAGGGTAACCTTTTAGTGGCTTTCCAGTACCTGAGAAGGGCCTACAGGAAAGGTGGAGAGGGGCATTTTACACAAGAGTGTGCTGGCAGGCCAAGGGGTAACAGTTTTAAACTGAAAGAGAGTAGATGTGTGAGGGGTGGTGAGACACTGGCACAGGTTGCAGAGGGAAATTGTGGCTGCCCCCTCCCTGGAAGTGTTCATGGCCAGGCTGGATGGGGCTCTGACCAACCTGGTCTACTGGGAGGTGTCCCTGCCCATGCTGGGGTGTTGGAACTACATGATCTATAAGGTCCTTTCCAACCCAAACCATTCTGTGATTCTCCGAGTCTAGGATTATGAGGACACCCAGCGATTTCTCATCAATAGCTAGAATGGGCGCTCCCACGGGGACCTTCCTCACGCCGGAGAGGACAGCGCC
>NW_009951973.1:65391-66397 GCF_000747805.2 Chaetura pelagica | reverse complement strand
GAGGAGGCTCGGGGAGCGCGGTCCGGCCGGTCGTGCGCGCCCCTGGGCTCCGGGAGCTCACGGTGCGGCAGCTCGGGCAGGTCTGTGCCCCCGGGGTCTGAGGAAGAGGAGCTCGCACCCGCTGCCTGCCAGGGAGGAGTTTCCTGAGCCGGACGTGCACCTCAGCGCCAGCGGACATTGGTGATGAGGGGGTGGGTGGAGGGAGAAAACGCTGGAATAACCCGGGAGGCTCCTTGGAGCTCATGCTCCGTGCTGTGATGCTTTGCTCTGAGGAAAAGTGGCTCTCTGCTTTGAATAACAGATCATAAGAACGCTCGTGTTTGTGTTGTTAGTGCTTGAAGCACTTCTTGCAGATTTGTCCTATTGACTAACTCCTGGGGAAAAAAAAAACAACGAACTTAATTTCCACATGCATAAAATAAAACTAAGAACAAACAATTTTATGACTTCTAGGCTGACATTCCTTATGAGAACAGTTTTACCTTGGTTACCCATGGGTGAACCCTCTGCCATTTGAATCCTGTAGAGCCAGACGGATGCGCTGCAGTTGAAGCAGGAGTTCAAGCACTGATGCAGAAAGCCAGGAATACGATTGTAGTGGCTTTCTGCTCACTAGCATTTGTGAATCTTGAATACATATTCGAGTCTGCTTATATATTGCAGCAGCACCTTTTGAAAAGTGCTTTTACTCGGTGTAGGTTTTTTTCTAGCTGGCAGGTTAATGGTACCTCGTTGAATTCCCAGCCTCATGCTCCATGTGTGATTTTGCAAATGAACTCTTGCTCTTTTCACTGACTTCTATATATCTATAGAAGATTATTGAACAATATTAGTTCTGACCTTAGGTGCTGATTCAGTGTCTCCCACTTCCTTTTCTCCTATCTTCCATTCATAACAAAAAGGATCAAGACCTGCAAAATTGTCTACTTTGTGTGGAAACAGAGAAATAAGAGGCAGGAACAAATTCTTGTCATCTTTTATGGTTAGAGCATTCCTGCGGTCCAAA
>NW_009951973.1:55372-65192 GCF_000747805.2 Chaetura pelagica | reverse complement strand
CACAAAGCCACTGACAACTAAATAAATTGATCTACAGAGATTCATGTTGAAATAAAAATGTGTTTAAGAATGTATTTAAGTTTTTGAAGTCTTTGCTTCTGAGTGTAGTCCAAGATTACTTCTCTCAGCAGCCTGTTTGTTACAGAATGAGGTGCAGAAAATGCCTTGTTAGACTAGACGTGTTATGGCTTCTCACACTAGGGCTAGGACAGAGCTATTGCTGTCACCCTATAAGCTGCCAGCTGGATGTAAGCTCACTGTCACCTTCCTCTTCTCAAACACTTCACTTTACAAAAGGGCAGCTTTATTGTGAAGGACTACTGGTGATACTCCAATAATTCCTCGTTTCCACAGTGGTGAGAAACAACCTCAAATTATTGCACTTAGATTTAAAATCCACTATAAAAATTAACATTTGTGGGGAAAAATTTTGGAGCTCTGGCAGATCCGATTAATGGGCTTAAAGTGGAAGGGGTAGGGAGGGGAGTAATTCTTCCTGTGTGGGGAAGCCTGGCTAACTCTGTGTGAGTTTGAAATGCCGTCATGAAGTGCTGGAATGGGCCATGCCAAGTGACTGTAGTGGTAGGCACCGTGCGTAAGAGTTGTTAAGGGGCTGATACTGAAGTACATACCATGAGGGGCAAGCAGTGAGCTGTCACCATCCAAGCAGACCTCATGCCATTACAGCATAGCGGGCCTGAGCAAAGATCAGTATTTCCTGGTACTGTTTCCCGTGATAGCTGGTACCTTGTGCTTGGGGAAGAGTTTAAGAACAGGAGAGGTGTTAAATATTTCATACAAATGTTCATATAAGCACTTCTCCAAATGTTTATGTGCTCTCTGAATCTGCTTCTGAGACCCCTTTGTCA
This sequence comes from Chaetura pelagica, assembly GCF_000747805.2. Lineage (NCBI taxonomy): Eukaryota > Metazoa > Chordata > Aves > Apodiformes > Apodidae > Chaetura > Chaetura pelagica. Next base: position 64,323 of record NW_009951973.1, on the reverse strand, counting down.
CTTACGCTCTTCCTTAGCCAGAGCTCACATCACTTGTACAGCATCCTTGCTATGGCTTTATGTAGAATGAGTAATTGTTCCTAGGATCATCAGATAAGAAGTGAAACTAAAGTTACTGTAATTTTTGTTGTTTTATTTTAACTCTCAAAATAGCCATCCATAGCTCTAGTTATGCCTGTAAGTCTGTATTAAAGAATGTGTGTACTTTCTTAGCCTTTGTAGATTGAAACCTGAAGTTTCAAGGCACCTCCTAGCATGATGTTTGTAAGAATGTGGTATAGCTCTGCATTAAGGATGAAACATAGAGTGCACTCTTTTGAAAATCTTAATTATATAAACATAAGTTAATTATATGGAAGGATTTGCACATACTTTGGGTTGTACTGGGTCTGCCCTGGGTAGTGGGGAACAATCCACCCCAGTTTAGAAGTGTATTATTTTCTTAGTCTCAATTTCCATTTGAGGTCTAAATTTAAATTTTATATACAATTGCAGTTTGATTTAAAATACTATTTATTTTACGTTAACAGTTGGTAACATTGTTCAGTTTCCTTAAAAAATATTTTTAAAATAGCCAACACTATGAAATGTGCTACTTAAATATACCTGCCTCTGCAACCAGGAGCATAGGGCAATTTGAGTCTGATTTTCAAAAATGACCTCTCGACACTTTTGAAAATGGAATCATAATGGTAACACGGTGGACAATCACAAACAGAAGCATTCAGATCACAGTCAGTTCTGCAAGTTATGAGTTGAGAGGCCATAAAAAATGTAAAAATTATGTGCATGTGTTCTGGTCCTTCACTTATACAAACCTGCAACCTGAAACAGTAGCTTCGTGCCAAATTCATCCTGTGTTTTCAAATAACATTAATTCACAGTAAAGATGCATGAGGATTTAGTATAAAAAATATTTCAGTACTAAAAATGTATCAGTGGCTAGTAGTCACAGCTAGTGAAAAGTCTGATGGACTCATGGTTTTGTGGGGTCCCCACAATTCAGATCAGTCCTCTGAAAGTAAACAAGTCGTTCTCTGTCCTTTTCCAAGTGAAGAGATAAGAGAGTGTAATGTTTATGTAACATTATTTAATATTTATGTCTAAAAATATGTTTAATCTAAGAACACTGACAAGTGAAGAAGCAAAGATATTCTGTGAAGTAAATATTCCTCTAAATTATTTATGGTGGATGGATATTTTTAGAATTCTAATTTGAAGTGTATCCATTCTCTTTCTTTTGTAGGTGGCTGGTATTAGGTATTGCCATGGTGCGGTTTTATGTACAGAAAGGAACACACAGAGGCTTATTCAGAAGCGTTCAAAAGACGCTTAAATTTTTCCAGACATTTGCTTTGCTTGAGGTAAATTTTAAACATTAGTTTGTTTTACTGGATGCTGCATATCACAGGCAAAACACATTCTTAACCCAAATTTAATATAAAAATATTATATTAGCGCTTAAAGCCCTTCTAGCGTTATTATTTACAGAAAGTTTTTTGGGGGAGCAAGGTGACTAATTAAAATAAAAGGGCACATTTTTTCAAACTTGTTCTTATATTTCTTTAAAACAAATACTGCCTGGGAAATGCTTTGATTTGAGAGTTTTTAACTCAAAAGACAAAGTCTCTGAAGGCTTCCCCTCCAGCAGATCAACCCTCTAGCATATTAGATGACTCATCTGCATCTCCAGAGGTGATAACTTCTCTCTTACTCCCTATACTGGACTCATTATCCTTCTGTGCCTTTCCTGCTTCTGCTTGTTTCCAGACTGGATTAATATGCTCCATATAATCTCTTACAACAGGGTCTGTGCATGTTGTGCAAAGTATTCTTTAAATAATATGACTTCTGCCGACCACTACTAGTGGTTTCAGTGCATGGTACATCTATGGAACGGAGCTGTAGTGCATATTGAACATTTACAGTGCTTTCTTTGGCACAAAAAAGAGTGCCTATCTACATTTTAACTTTTTTTCTCAATCTGCCTATAACATCTGTAGTTCAAGCAACTATCAAAATCACATGGCCAGACCTATATTGGCTTTTATCCCATTAAATTTTCTCAAGAAATAATTCTACTCATAACTGTCAAAATAATGAAAGCACTCTATTTACTAAACTTTACTTACCAGAAAATGCAATAAATCTGAAGTTTCATAGTTGTCATTGGAAAAATTGAAATGTTATTGAGTTTACTAGTTGAAATAATAAATGCTTTGTAAATATCTAAATATGTAATGTATACAATTAATTAGCAAAATAAATCTCTTTCATGGCACAGATCAGATACTGAGCTCATCACAGCATTGGTTGCCAGGGCTCTGATGTGTATTTCTTTTAAAGTCTGTTAGTTGGAGACAAATACCAGTTCCCCTTCAGAATTAAATCTAGGTTAATATTAATGTCAAAAGGCTGTGTATATAGTGTAGATAGTAAAATACTGCACATCAGTAACATCTAACTTATTTTTATTTACAGGTAGTCCACTGTGCAATTGGTGAGTTCTTTGTTTTAGTTTCTCCTGTAATTAATTAAAATATTAATTGTGGAATAGAGATAACTGGTTTCTCTTTTTAAGGAATAGTTCGCACATCTGTGCTTGTGACTGGGGTCCAAGTGAGTTCCAGAATCTTCATGGTGTGGTTCATTGCCCATAGTATAAAACAGGTATGTGTGGTACGAGGCTGTGTTTTGATTTGTTTTTTAAGGAGAAACTATTAATACAGTTCTCATTTCACAAGGAAGACCAATGTAAAACATTCCTAAAGAGAATACTTAACACACCTGAGTGTGATTTTGGGAATTGGGGTTGCAGGATGGAATTCATGGGCTTCTACCCAGGAGACTGGGTCTGGGTTTTAGCTGTGAATCAGCACTGTCTTCAGCATCATGTCGGCTGTGATCTAAGTGAGAGCAATAACTGCTGTCAGGAAATCTACCAGTGTTACTGGTTGTCTTTCAGAAACTTAAATTGGCACTTACTGAATTAATCTAAATTAAAATATGTCTTAAATAGAATTTACCTGGATAAACATGGTTGTGATTTCAGAGTTAATTTTAGGAACCTTCTCGAGATTTTAATGTTATGGTAATATTAACATTTGATGGCATACATACTGCAGTTTTTTCATCAAAAATTTATCAAGTCATCTAGCATGCCACAGTGACACTCAAGGTCCTGTATAAATGATGACAGTTCATTTGCCTGGCTGTAGGTGGTTATTGTAAGTTTAGTGATTTATTAGCAGGATGAAACAAGCGGACTGCTTACAGCTGGTAGAGAGAGGACATTCCGTTCAGTTTCCGAGCTCTGTGTTCCGTGAAGGGCGTGTGAGAATTGAGTCTGTGCTGAATTTCTTTGAACTTAAAAAGCTGAGCCATTAAACTGTCTCACCAGCAGATGGCATTTGCCTTTCTGCTGCTGAAGATGCAGCACCTGCCTCTCTTGTCCAATCTCTTTGTTTCAGTTCACGGAGGACTCGTTTTTTTACACTTCATCTTTTCCTTTACTGTCGCTTTTCTTAACATGGAATAGGCTTTTATAGGCTTTTCGTAGCTTTTCTTTTTTTCTTTTTCCCTGAAGGGAAAATGTCTCAAATATTAACATGTTTTGTAACATGAATCCTGGAATATAACACTGCTTTTTGCCATTTAGCAATTATCTGCAGTGGATTAAATATTTAGTATATCTCGTAATTAATTTTTTTTTTCTTCTATCTTCAATACAGTTGGTCAAGCTGTATCCGAGAAAAATTACATCTGAATGTTTGTCTGATTGTATTTCACATTGTTATTGCTTAGCAGGCATGAATGTTCAGGGTCACTTTAGGTGGTGAGAGGCATGTTAGTGATAATAGCCAGACACAGATCTCTCTACTTGACTGGAGATTTGCAAGGCAACAGATAGGAATTCTCTGCATACTTGTTTAAAGCTCTTTTGCTTGGATTTAGCACTGTGACATGAATCCAAGTTTGGGTTATCAATGTTTGTCTCTAATAGCATGAGACTAAGAACAGCCTAATTCTGTCTTTGCCTTTGCTTATTTGTTTGGATGTCTTTGCACTTCAGTTGTTGCTATTTGTGAGTTTGGTGGTATTTTTATATCTCCTTTTGTGACGTTCATGAGATCCTTTCACTAAAAGTGTACCTTCCTTGACTGACCCGTTGAGGGCACAAATTTAGGAGATGATGAGCACTTAAAATCCTTCTTGACTTTTTACAGAGTTGAGCATTTTCAGCATCTTCAATATGTATTAAGCTTTGTCACTCTGTTGTATTTTATTAAAAAAATAATTTCCCTTTTTTGTAATTTTAATGAAACCTGTGTTACTTTATTTTATTCACAGACAACCCTAGAGCTTTTCAGCCTTCAGTCATAGAAGTGTATTATGAAATTCCTCCCCTTTTAAAGAAAAGAAAATTATTTGGGTCTAATACTTCTTCTCGAAAGATAGTGTTTATAATAGATCGCCATGTGCCTTCTTATTTGGGGAGTTTTGTTTATTTGTTCACTTAGAGTGAAAAAGAAGCAATGTTTTGAAACAGCAGATAGGTGTGCTACCCTACTGATGAGGCAGTTTAATGACTCAGAACTTAAATCTTGAATGGGATTGTTGAGTGAGTTTACTCAAAGCTCCTGATCTACCACCTACTCTTCATTTAGTAGTCTACCTGTGTTTCAACTCCTTAACTATCTTACAGCTCCCTGAAGTCTGCCAAATTTGTTCTTTTGTGACTAAGTTCCACTTAGTAATACTAAGTTATACTATTTATAATAAATTCCTTTTGTCTAAAGTTTCATGGAGATGTGCATTATATGGTGAAGAAGAAGCAAGATAAAAAGTAAGAGAAAATCTAGAAGTCAAGAGTAATGAAATGCAGGATAGCTAAAAACTGACTATGAAAAGAACATCTGCAGCATTTTTTTCTTCTTGCTGTTTCGAGGAGTGAGAAAATAGACAATTAAATCAACCACAAATAAAAAGAGGGAGGCAGTTAGCTTGTTGAAAATGCAGATAAAGTGGAGGAATAAGCTCAATTATAGGTTTTTATATTTTGATATTTGGATAAAGATTGATAAGGATAAAGATTGCTCAGTTTGCAAAATGTATGCTAGTAGATACATAAGATAAAGAACTGTACATGGTAATGGTTTCAGCATACCACTTTGATGCCAAAATTTTCTTCCTTTAAAAGATGTCAGTTCTGTTCCCTATATCTTAAACAGAAGTCTGTTGCAGTTTGCACAGAAAAGAAGCTTAAGGATGAAGAAAGTGTTGGTTCTTTATACTTCTACAGATCCAGAATGAGGAGAGCGTTATACTTTTTCTGGTCGTATGGACTGTGACAGAGATTACTCGATATTCCTTCTACACATTCAGCCTGCTCAACCATTTGCCATACTTCATTAAATGGGCCAGGTGGAGATGTCTTGCACTTCAGTTTCTCATGGTTCTGTGCATGTTAGTTTCACGCATGCTGAGCTAACACACAGGAGAACAGATGTTTGAGCTTTGGTCATGTGTCAGCAGAGTGCAAGTCGGTTGCTTTCTGTACTTTCGGTCATTGTTACTTGGTTTAAAATCTTAAGAATATTTTAGCTGACCTTTTGGGCTGTGATTTGGTCTTTGCTTTGTGTGTCTCACAGTGTGAACTCTGCTTTAATTTAGTTGTTCCTTTATTGTTGGAGTAATCTTTTAACTTACAGTATGTCTCCTTAAGGTGCTTTTGAATAAAATGCCCCAAATTAAGCACCTATGCTAGTCTTTGTGGATATCAGGTCTTTGAAAATGTGGGAGTTGTTGCTCAATCTGGATGCATATTATTACTTTATGAAATGTTTTGCATTATCAGTGCTTTTGTAAGTATATATTAATGCAGTGAAGCTTTACTTTAGTCCACATAGTGTGCTCCATATCAAAACTGCTTTGATTTTGAAGCTTACTTTAGGTTGGCCACTAGATCAGATATATTACAGTAACTGAATGTTTATCAGGAGGCTTAACTGAAAGAAAAATATTCTCTGTAGTCATTATTTGAGAAGTACCCAAAAGACAAAGAGGCTTACACTGCTAGAAGGAAAACTTCTTACCTATATTCATCACAGGCAACTCTTATTTACAACAGTGTTTGTTTATTTTCCTTTATTTCCTTTTGTTTTATAGATAATGCAGTTCTGATGCTTCTAATGCACTTCTTTGATATGTCTGATATTTATGTCCATTCTTATAATACATTATATCTAATATATTACAGTTACAGCACCTAATACCTGAGGTGGTAGGCTTGGTTGTGTTTAAGCACTAAATGGCAAACTTAAAAAGAATCAGATCTGGTTTCATTAATAATTTTTTAATGTAGACTTCAGAAAGAGAAATGCATTCAGAAAATACTACATTGACAGATAAAATTTTTGCCATCAAGTTCATGTATCTTGAATGACAAAATTATTTTTCTTTGTTATAATAGTAGGGAAAACTAACATTCTCACAGCAGAGAGATATGTGTGAAATATACTATAAACAAAACATTTAAAAATGTATTATATTTTCATAGAGTCAAAAATATACCATCAGGGTTTATGGATAATCAAACAGCACACTGGGCATAAATTCAGTACTCCCAGGGACTGGAAATTTCTGGATTTAGCTTGTGATTATAAAATATTTGCCTGTCTGTTGATATTCAAGTAGGTGTACTTTAAATTCTAGTTCCAAAGTTTTTATTATATTTTTTTCATTACACAGGAATGCTACTATGTGTAGGTCATGGCATTAGTTCCTTCTTATACCTCCCCTAATCTGTTCTCTGACTTTAGAGTCATTTAAGCCCATTTGAGGAGGGTTTCATGTTTGGTTACTTCTGTTTTGGATCCCATCTCTTTTGGTGATGGAATGCACACTGTACCTCTCACTCTGTGCTACAGCTGCCCTTGCTGTTCACTGCATGAACTCCAGAGCTGTTCCTTAGGAGAAACTGCATCTCCGTGGTGCACTCTACAGAAGGACAGCACAAACTCCATTGATTACAGTTTTTGTTTTGTTACCATCTGTGGGGCCTGTGGCATTCAAGCTACATTTTCTTTTAAAATGAATGCCTCTGCCTTTTTATTTTAACATTTTCTTCCCATTTTAAAATGGATGTGATAAATTTCTGGCACTTGCATTTTCTTCTGGTTTTTTATTTCCATTTCTCTTAGTGGCAAATGTAGTGTTTGGATTTCTCATGTGGCAGTCGGTAAAACAGGCTTCTGATGTTTCTAGAGATTTTAAGATTTTATCTTCAAATAAATTAAAATACATTGAGTTGACCCAGAATGCAGGCACTGTGATAAAGATATGTAGGATTATCAGAATTTGGGATCCAGCCCTGATCTAGATCAGTGGAAAAAGGGGCAAGATCAGTAAAATAAAAAATAAAAAAGACATTACTTAAGACTAGAAATTTGCAGATTTTTTTTTAATCTTTAGTATTAAAAAGACATATAAATATTCTGATAATTCACTGTTGTTAAATAAAAAGATGAGGAATGCATTCTCTTTAAACCGAAGCAACGCTTTCCCAAGTAAATCCAGCTGGTATTCTGTGTCAAGTCAGGATATGATCCTTGATTTTGGTGCAGAAACTACTGTGATACATTGCTGTGCCACTAATAATAGCAAGAGGAAGTTTTAAATTCATGGGATATTTCTCACAAATTTTTGTTTTGTTTTGTTTTAATGCAGATACAACTTTTTTATCATTTTGTATCCTGCTGGAGTTGCAGGTGAACTGCTAACCATATATGCTGCTTTACCCTACGTGAAGAAAACAGGAATGTTTTCACTGAGACTTCCCAACAAATATAATGTCTCCTTTGACTACTATTACTTCCTTATTATTGTCATGTTCTCCTATGTGCCATGTAAGTATTACTTAACTGCAGTAATGCTAACAATGTTATAATCAATTACCAGCAATGCTGGGAACACTTGTTAAATTTGCTGAACAGTTTCTGCTATAAAAGTCTGCTTTCTGTTGTTCCAGTCTTTGGTGTGCTTTAAGTAGCTAGACTGAAATTTTCCATCCTGTTATCTGCTTTAGAACATAAGCTGTGTTAAATTTTTCACTTTTAAGACTTGGACAAAGTAAAAAAACTTTTTGCTTACACACTGAAATATCTGTAACTGTGTCATTGAGAATTTCTAGTGCCTCTGCCACTTAGAAACAACAGCTTAAAATTTTTCCTGCAAGTTTTGGCAGAGGTTTGCCTTGTTTTTATTGCTATTGATAATCCATTTGCATGTCTCCTCTGAAAATCACCGTTTCAGCATGCTTGAGAAAATCTTGAAGCAGTATTCTTCAAGATTTCATTTTCACAGGAATTCACCCCCCAAACCTTTCTGAACATTGGTCCCTGATTTAATCAGGTTGTCCCTGTACTTCTGTATACCAGAAGCCACAGATTAATTGGCTAACCAGAGCTAAGAATAGAGAGACTGTCTATCTTTCACTTCCAGTGTTAGTTCCACTGGTGCCTAAGCAGTGTAGACAAGGAGAAGGCAACCTGATTCAGATATAACACCATGAATGGGGCTAGACCAAACTAGGCAAATTGCCTATTTTAGATAGTCTGGATAATGAAGCTGAAAACAAGGTAGGATATTAGAGAGAGGCATTGAGAAGTAGGAAAATTGAAGTTAAGAGGGTCTGTCATCTGCATTCATGGAAGGTATTCCTTTAAGAAGCATACCTTAAACATGGACTTTCACAGAGTATACCACAGACTGTGGGATTTTTTTTGTCCCAAGAAATCATGAAGTCCACCAACAGTGATTTTATGTAAGCTAAAAGTGTTCTGAGCTATCATAACTTACTAACAGTTTTACAATCCTTCATATAACTTAATGCTTCAGGAGTAAATCTGATTTTCTGTCCGTTAAATATAAGGATCAAATGTTTCAGCAGG
>NW_009951973.1:23691-55015 GCF_000747805.2 Chaetura pelagica | reverse complement strand
AGGACAATAATATAATAGATCTCAGAGAGCCAGGAGAGAGGGAGGTCCTTAATTTAGACTTGAACAAGTAGGGCAAATTTGTACCTTCCTCAGAGCTGTAATTCAAGCATGCTTGCCTTAGCACAGTTTTGAAGACTTGAGGCACTGCTAGAAAGTGGTTAAGTCCACAGAAATTGTTGGAGGAATGTTCCTTGAACACAGGGTGTACATTCAAGGAGTCTTGCCTGACTTCAGAATAATTATTGTTCTGTGATTCACTTGAATGTTCTTGACTTGCTACTATTTACCTTAACCAACTGCAGTGCTGTGTGCCATAGTTTTTCCTCAGTTCATCATTCTGCAAAACTGTATTTTTCTGTTATGTGATCTGTTGCTTTTTCTTTCATCTAATTTGCTTTATTTTATGCTTTGATCAAGTATTTCCACAACTCTACTTCCATATGCTGCGGCAGAGAAGAAAGGTGCTTCATGGAGAAGTGATTGTGGAAAAGGATGATTGAATCAAGCTGTATAACTATGGTGCTTTTAGTAGAAAAAAGGAGGGTAAAAAACCAAAACTTCCTATGAGTTTTCTGAGTCCAAGTTTTAAAACATGGAACAAGAATAAACAACTGTGCATAAAATAGCATGGACTGTATTATTTTTACAGTTAATGTATCTTCAGACTTCCTTTTCATCCTTGGTTTCACTTTGATTTTTAATTGTTCATGTCTTCAGACAAAGTATTTTCTCATATTCAAAAGTTTGACAAGTAGCTTTAGGAATTGCAATAGTTGGCTACTGTACTTTCTATTCTCAAAGGACAGTTTTGACCTGTAGTCATCATCAAGAACAGAGGGAGAGTTGATAAGTTGCACTGAAATTGTGTCTTCTGGAAAACCGAGCAAAAATTAGGTAATGACTTAAATGTTATTTAAGCTATGTATTAAATAGTTCCTTTCCAGTTGTAAGTACTGTTAGCATCTCGTTCCACATACTTGTAATTGCAGGATCACACTGGAGAATTCCAGAATGACTTTTGAAAGGAGCTGCATTCTTAATTGTCAGTGCAAATTTAGATCTTTCTGTATTTTAATTTGTCATTTTAAAAATATGTAGAATAATAGATATATTAACTGGTTAAAAGTTTGTGTTGAGGACTAGATTTGATGTACCTCCCTTTAGCTCTGGTCAGTGGCTGGAATGGGTCTCATTTGCAGAGGAAGGCTTAATGTCAGCATGTTTCCTATTCTACCTTTAATTATATTTGCAGGAAAAATATGGTACTGCATTTTTAGACTATATTTAACTTCTTACAGAGATACTTAATTTCTTATGAATGGATAAGTGGAATAAAATATATTTTAAATAGTGTCTTAAAATATAAATTGTGCTTTGAATAATCCCATTGTGCAATTTTAATTGCTCCCTCCCCATTAATTGTTTATACTGTGTTGACCTAATTCTGTTTAATGTATTCAATAATCTGCAAGAGGAATCTACAGTATATTAGTAAAAGTTACAGATGGTATTACACTGTATTATACCTGAGTGGGAGAAGTCTACCAAATGGATTGCATCTAGACAAGAATTAGAGGCAGCCTAAGAGATTCAAAGGAAAGGTAATGCATTTGAGGAAACTTGAACACTTGGTGGGAGAGAGAAAAGATTGAGAAGTAATAATGTAGTAAGAAGCCTTGATAATGTAGGCAACGAAATTCCCTCTGGCGTCACTAATGTTAAGAGTATATATACAGAAGAGTATATAAAAGTATATAATGTTAAGAGTATATATAGGCAGCCAGAAATCAGAATATTCCTTGTGATTGCTGAGGTAATTTCATTTGTATGGTCTTATATTTGAGAATTTCAGGGATAAGGAATTGAGTCAATCTTCTGAAAAGTCAGAGAACAGTAAGAAAATTAGTTGAAGACAGAAAGAAGTCGGAAAGATCGAGTCGTTAAGTAAATATAGTTTTTCATTGTGTGACAAATGTAGAAGAGGCTTTATACGTATGGAAGTTTATCTAGAGCTGATTGCATAAAATTGAAACAAGGTAAATATCCACCGAATATCAGGAGAAAGATCTTATCTATTATGTCAATAAAGTTATGGAATGACACAGTAGGGCTTATCAATGCATACAATTTCTTGGATGGTTTAAAGTTAGATGTAATACAATATTGGAATATAATCTTCCTTTAGCAAAAGTTTGAGCTACATACTTGAGTAGGCAGTTTCCGTTTGTAGCTTCAATGATTCTGTGACAATACACCTTTTTGAAAATTCTAGGTACACCTTTTTCTGGTGTATCTGCTTATTTAATGAAACAGCAAGGATTTACTACATCCCTAATTTTCAAATTCCATTTTGTGCCTTTAATTTGTGATATTTAGGCATGTCTTCATTACGTGTAAATTTGTTTCCTTATAAATGACAGGTGCATAGTGGACTTGAGATAGAATAGTTGTATTTCTTACAATTTTGAAAGATACAATCTTTGTATTTTTTAGAACAAATTTCACACAAGGTGCTATAGTTTAACTTACTCTGTTTTATATGCAGCTAAAAGTATTTAAAGTTTAAAATATAAACTACATTTGCAACACTGAATCACAGTGTGTTACAGATGTTCAGACTAGCAGTTGTATTTGTCCAGAGCTCTAAGAGTATTGTTTTATAAACTTCCCTTGCTTTTTCATCCATGAGGAACATCATGGCAGTTTTTAGAAATATTTCTCAGTTAGCAAGCAAAGGAGTGTGATGAAATATGAGTAACTAAGATTAGACTTAACTTCTGTGTCTCTTTTTTTGCTGCCAGGGCAGCTCACTAAAGAACATAGCTATCAGTTCATTGAAAATGCTTTAGATACTTGAAGGATGTGATTTTGGAATCCTTTGTCGAATGAGTGTATCCCACAAATACTATTCCTGTAATAAAAAGGAATACCTGCACTACAATACTATATTATGTTTTCATCATGGCTTAAGGATATTATCATGTGTAAATCAATTAGCTATTTTTATATCCTTTTGTACATGTCACATGAAAAAAATTTAGCACTGTTTGCTAGAATCTTGAGTTTGCACTTTCATAAAGCAATGGTGAACAAGGTAGTGATAGAAAAGATAGTGAGAATTGCAGGTAAAACCCTCTTACCATTTACTTCAGATGGGCCAGGATTTTATCTTAGATAGTTTTCTTAAACTTCAGTATAACATTGTGAAACATTTAGTTATCTTGTCAAATGGACATAAAAAGTATGATTTTCATACGGTGCTCTCTTTCCAACTTCTTTTTGACACCTGCCTTTTTTGTCTTCCTCTCTGTCTTCCTCCCTTTTCTGAAGCATTGAAATCTTCCTGTTTATGAAAGATTAGGAGTGTGTCCAAACATCAGGATCCTTAATGTTTGATGTAATCTTTAACAACTCTTTTGTCTAAATGTGTTTTCTTACTTGTCATATATATTCCTTCTGGAATGGATTAATATATAGTATGACCTTATGAAGCTTTTTTAATGACAATACATAGAAATAGGCATATGGAAGGAGTTTCCTGTTCATCAGGTGACATTTTCTACTATTGGTAGTAACAGAAACACACTGTTCCTTTTATAAACTCTAGCTGAAAGCAGTTGGATTTCTTGAGGTTTCCCCCCATACTCACACTGGGAAAGTCTGTTCTGGGACAGATTGGGTGAATCACCTTGTTTCACAGCTCTGTCCATAATGTCTAGAGATCAGATCCAGGCCTCAGGGCATGGGCAGTACAAAGGAATATGAATCTGAGAAATTGCATCTACCACATTAGCTACCAAAGAGGGTCAGTGAGGCCATTGTAAACAGTAGGTGATAGACATAATTTCTCTCACCTCTCACTACACTGTATGTGAGAAGAGAGGAAGCTTAATGTGCTCTTATACCTGCTGCCTGGGAAGCTCATAAGATCATATGGGAGGATCTCTGAGCACAAAGGGTGTAGTACTTTGCTGCTGCTCTCAGCTCTCTTATTACTATCTATAAGCCTTTATTTCTTGAAATACGGCTATGCCAAGATAGCTCTACCATGCTGCTCTCTATAGTATAGTTCAAAATTAACAGCCTTGGTGAAATGGTGCAGTGTGTTGCTCCTGATTCCCATTGAACATAACGTTTAGCCAGTTTCATATTAATTGTCTGACTACATAACAGGGAATTGCATGGAGACCTTTTCTGTTATGAGAGGGAACCTACCTTTTCTTATCCAGAAAGAAGTAAGTGCATTTTAAATCTAGGTTTAGCTACAGCTCTGACTGTGGTGCTTGCAGCCCTCACAGCAGCTTACTTTAGTGAATATTTGAATATTTGTATGAATGCTAAATAAACTAGAGTAAAAACAAAGTACAACCAATACAATAAATTGTGATTTAAGGTAGTTACTCATTCTCAGTTTTTATGAATTCAGCTTTTACTTAATCTGCCTTAGAAAAAAAAAAAAAAAAAAAAAAAAAAAAAAAAAAAAGGAAAGAAAGTTAATGCAAGTAAGAGTTCTGCACTAGGCAGGAGGGCTTAATCAAAATCTTCAAGCAGGCAAAGTGGCTGCAGTTGTTTATAAAGGATTAGTTAAATGTGGTTTTGAACAAAAAAGTTGAAAGCTTTTCTGAAAATTACAGTTTATAGCATAATTTATATCTTGAAATGTGCTCAGAGGTACTGTATTATTTATTACCACTTTACAATTTAAATTCATGCTGAACATACACTTTTTATAGATGATTAACTGTAGCCCATTAAAATGTTTTATTCTATGTTTGTGACAATTACTGTTTAAGAAACAAACACCTCATGTTTCTGCAAAGCTCTGCATTCTCTTGCTGAAGTGAGTTGCAGTATTGTTAGTGCCTACTAAGCTTTGCAAGGCTGTTAAAGTGGCAGGTTAATATTTGCCAAGGATAGCTCCTTAAACTGACTTTCACGATGGCACAATGATAGTGGTGCAGTGTCTGGTGCTGCACAGCACTGATGCTGTTCTGAGGGTCTGGAGTGCCTTCCATGCTTTCCAGATGTCAGTTAAGTGATTCATCCTTACAAATTACCAGATTGAGAAGACCTGTCTTGTGAATTCTTAGGTCACAAAAGTGAGTAAGTCTGACAAGTGAACTTAAGGCTGAACGAAGATAAACCGTGGAGGACGTCAGTGTTGGGTAACTCTTATCTGCTCATAGGAACTTGCTGAAAAGTTCAGGTCTGCAAATGGTAGTAGCTCTTGAGTTGTAAAATGTACAATCCCTTCCGTGTCATGTTTTATCAACTTAAGCATGCTCTCTTGCTTCTCTGTTCAGTCTTGAATGTATTTTATGTCCTTTCAGTTGATGACTTTGTAAAAGTGTAAGTACAGAAATACTTATCTAAGCGTATCATGTATAGAATTGTACTTAAAGATTTTTAATAATGTAAATGCACCACAGCTGCTCATTATTGTTATTTTTTTCTAAAATGCATTATCATTAGCAGTTTATGTAGACAGGAAAACAACACAATATCATACTTTTAATAACTTATTTATTTGCAAAGATTATAAGACTTGTTGAGCTATAGATTCAGATACTTGTTTTAGAGGTCGTTAATACTGTAGCACTGTAGAAATTCATAATCAATTAAAAGATGTTCTAAACTATGTTCTATCTGATTTTCTTTTTTTTTTACAATAACATGTGGAACTTCATACAAATGTTCAGCATATTGCACCAGACTGGTATCCATTTACAAATACTATTTTTTTTTCTCAGAATTATTTCACAAATTAATCTTGAGATCCCCTGTACCATATTTATTATTAGCCACCCTTTCTACTTATATTTGTTAAAATACATTCCGTTGAAAAAGAGGTAGATTTGAGTAGTAATATTGGCTTATCAAACAAAGGAAAAATACAGGGTATTAAAGAGAACGGGTAACATGGGTCTACATGTGTGAAGACAGTTGCATTACAGTAGTCCTGAAATAGGTACTACAGTAGTGGATATTTCAGTGTTTTGGAACAGGACTTTTTTGTGATATTAACGCTTGAGGGGGGTGGAGGCAGTGAACATCCTCTGGCTGTCCTTTGCTACATGACTAACAATAACATTGCAGCTATGAGGATTTTGTTGCCATGACAGTACAATAAAGCAGTATGTGAGTATTCACACCTACTTCTTTTGAATTAGGAATCAAGTGGTTGTAACTCCAAGGAGCTTAAGTGCATACAGAGGCTAAATCCTGTTTCTCAGCTGTGTGATAATAGAGACATAGATCTCCTAATCTGAAAGGCACAGAAGTGGTCTTCTGATCTAAATTTACAGGACAGGATTTACTTGTCCTGGCTCTCTATCAATTTTAAACAAGTCTGATTTCTATAGAAGCTGGTAGAAGAATATTCACTGATCTCAACAGGAATACGATGGGACATAGACATTCACATATTCTGTTCTGTGTAAATCTGGATTTAGCAGGAGAAGAGCAAACTGTAGCTTCCCTGTTAGCACTGGCTGCAAATTAGCTCTTGCATGGTGGGTTGCCTGCCTCCCACCTTTACAGTGCAACTGCTCCCTGTGGAATGTGCCAAAAGACCAGGAAATCTCCAGCCACACACTATTATTAAACCATTGTATTAAATTAATCAGAATTCAGCACAATCATAGAAACTCCTTTCACATATCTGCAGAAGTATCTTTTCATTTCTGAAATTAATCTAGGCCCAATGACACATCCCCATTAAAAATAGGCAGGATAGATCAGCTCTCACAGCTGCTTAGACATTCCTGGCTTGGAATGCTGCTGTCACTGAGCAACTTTGATTTTCATATGTAGTCTCATGGCAGTCTGTGCTCGTACCACTCACACGAAATGGCACTTTGCCTACCCTTAAGTAGCTGCTCCAAATTCAGGAGAACAAATCACAAGTGATGAGCAAGAGAAGATTCAGATGGGTGCACTAGTTCACACACCAAGCACTCTCCTGTGCTCTGAAGAGAATCCTGGGTGCGCCATATTTTGTGTGCCTCTTATTTTGTCACATATGAACTTGCCTTGTATAATAGAATAGACCTTCAACTCACAGAGGAAAGAGACAAATTTCTGTACTAAAGACAGCAAATTACAGTTTATTGTGTAAATTAAATCTGGGAAGACTGTTAAGGCTGAGATTCATTTAGTGAAAAGGCAGACATAGAAGTGTGGGTCTTGCAGGCAACTGAAAGCCAAGTATTTAACATTACTCCTGTCTTAATTCAAAGTGAGGTGATACTGCTGAGAATAAAAATCTGGAATTCTTGTCAGGAGTCTTTTACAGTGATCATCTCTGATTGGAGCTCAATTGGTTTAATTTTCCAACCTCTACATCATATCCAGCAAACTCTTAACAAAAGGGTCTGTCTCAAGAGAAAAAAGGCCCTGGAAACAATTCCTACAAAGGTTTCTAAATAAAAAATTTGTCCCAGAGGTCATGAGATAAAACACTTTTGAGCATTTCCATACTCTTGCAGAGAAATGATAGTTTAAATTTTATTAAGATGTATTTATTTTGTTCTCTGCTTACTATGATAATGCAATGCTTGAAAAGGAGTTAGAAATCTAGAGAACAATGTCCAGACAATAAATATGCTGGTACTGAATCTTTGAAAATATTATAATATCTTAGGTTTAACAGGAAGAAAGCAGAGGCACAAAATAACTTTTCTCAGGTTGAAGAAGTAGCTGACATCTCATGTCTTCTTGTTCGGCTTTGTTTGATCCATAGGCAGTGTCTGCTGCTGTCTATGATGTTATAAATTTCACTGTGTTAATACTTGACACAGAAGTTTTTTTAAAAAAGACAAGGAACAAGAGTAGTTACTGATAGAAAAGTGTTACTATCATATGCAACTTGTGTTAGAAGAAATAAAAAAAAGAGGGCATAATTTCTTCACTTCTCAACTCTTTTCAATAGAAAGACTGTCCTATCTTAAAAGCCATATTAGACATGGTTGCCATGATATTTTTCATTTCTTGTGAAACGAAAAATAGGCTTATTTTTAGATTATTATTTTCCCACTTTTTTCTTTTTTTTTTTTCTGTCTGAGTCTAAGTTCTAGGTAATTGTACTGCTATTTTATGGGTCAGTGGTAGTCCACAGTCCACAGCTGGAAGAACACTGCATCATGATATTCCTAAATTGTGCAATGACTACATTCTTTAGAAATAACTTTATTCTCCCAATAATTGCAGATAAAATATTCAAGACTAATATTGTGTCTGTTGTGTGAGAAAAGGCTTTGGGAGTTTGTTTGTTTATATGCACCTTTATAGTTACTTACAAATTAATTACATCACTGTCTACTGAATATGAAGCCATTGGGCTTTTGTGGCTGGCATGTGTGTGAGTTCCTTGAGTTCATGGCAGGTTTGTTGTCCACTTCCTTGATCATTAGCTTCAACTTCTTGCTGCAGATGTTTGGGAAAGATAGAGTGATTTCTCCTTTTGTCTGAACTAAGCATTATGCTTCAGGATATGATTTTGAATTTATTCAGTATTTCATCATGATTCCCTTTTTGTCTTGCTTCCTTCTGGTCTATATAGGCTACTGACAGAGAGGCAACCATCACAGGTTCTTTTGTAAATATCATCAGGTTTTGTTAGTTCTCATTTCATTCCTTTGAACACTTGGTATAATCCTTGAGATGTTACACAGCACTAAGTTGGAGATCACTGAAATCACCTACCTATGGTCTGTAAAGTAGTAGGGGGCAGAGTGTGTGGAAGACAGAAAGCCAGCAGAGAACAATTGAGCTAAAATTCAGTGTTAGATGAAGAGTGAGTGGCTTTAGCCACATGTTCAGGGTAACCTGTAGGCTATATGTTTAAGGAACTGAAAAGGAGACTGTGTTTCTGAGTCAGTCCCTCCTGGATGTCTGCTGTGCTTATGACTGGAACAAGCTTGCTATTTAGCCTTTGGTACTGAGAAGACACACGAGATGTGCTTCACTGATGAGTGCCCTTGTTTTTCATCTCTGGGCACCCTATATGCCTGCAATTGCAGTTTGCAGGTGTTGCTTTCTACAAGTTAAAAGAATTAACACCTTCCTCCAGTGTTTTAGGGTAATTTAATTCTGAGATGTCAAGAACTTCCTTGAAAAAATAGTTCCTTACTCTGATCTGATTCCATCTTGAGAGCGTGAATGTTTGAAGCCACAGAAGTAAATTGATTCAGGATTTAGGGTGCCCTCCATAAATAGTTCTGGCAGCTAATTTAGTCCTGTCTCCCATCTTTCTGATGTTGTCTTTTCCAGCATAGCCTTTATATTCTAATTCATTCTGCGCTGTAAAATCTCATTAAGTAAAATAAAATATGTATGAAAGAGAACCATACAATCATAGAATGGTGTGCTTTGGAAGGGACTTTAAAAATCCTGTGGTTCCAACCCCTCTGCATGGGCAGGTACACCTCCCTCTACACTGGGTTGACCAAAGTCCCATCCACTGTATGTTTGAACGCTTCCAGGGAGGGGGCATCCACAACTTCTCTGGACAACCTGTTTCAGTGTCTCACTACCCTCACACTAAATAATTTCTTACTCATATCTAATCTAAATCTCCCCTTTTCCAGTATAAGCCATTGACCTTTTTCCTGTCCCTACACAGCCCTTCAGGTACTGGAAGGCTGCTATAAGGCTGCACAACACAAGGAACCTATCCTTCCTTACTGCAGTCTTTTGTGGCAATCATGGAAGAACGTCAGAGCAACAGTCCTGAGGAATAACAAAACTGTTGGTCACTAACAGTGACTGAGGTCTAAAAGTTGCCTGACTGAAACAGTTGGAAGGGAGTCAGGGGTTTTTGTAACTGCTTGCTGAGAAGCCAGTGATAAGCTCTTTTTTCCCAAGGCATGTTGGGGTGGTCTTTTTTATTATCTTTTTTTTTATGACTGCGTGTGCTTCACTTTAGAGGTGATGCTTCAGCCTTCAAGGTGTTTTGTGCTACCACTAAGATTTCTACCTTTCAAAGGGCTTTAACCTTTCTTTCACTCAGCTACACTCCCGTTACAGGCCCATAGGATCTCTCCAGTGACAGATTTTTTTCATTGTGTATTTCATATTTTGCTGAGAGGCTGTCGCTATTGTACTTCAAAATGTTCAGAGCCTAGTAATATCACAGAGTATTTTCTCTGGTTGAGAAAGGGTATTACCCTTGTGGCTGATGGTAAGCATGGAGGTCTTTTCATCAAGGATTCGTTATTTTGAAAGCTGTGAGCCATAAATCAGAGGAAGGTGTTAAATTACTTTATTATTTACTAGAAACTCTAAGACCTGTAACAGGTCCCCACTGAATGAGATAATTAGGCATGCTTCAAAGTCAGGTGCAGTCAAGCTGCAAGTTCAGTATTTCTGAAACCACAGGTAGGATGTTGTTTCCCACTGCAATTCCTTTTCCATGGAAAACTGAGAATTAAAATACCATGTAAGTACACTGAGCTCTAGGTAGCTGTTATTCTTTAGGTACACTATTTTCTGAGATGTTTGATCTGCAAATATTACCTTTGGGGATGGTGCATGGGAAGGATGTGACAATTTAGAAAAGTCTTTAAGAGATCAGATTTTAATATGTCACAGATGTCACACCTGGCTGGGTGTGCAGTTCACAGTAGGTTTGGACATCGTGGGACCAGAATCTACTACTGTCATCCCTCAATGGAATTATGCTATTATGCTGATTTATGCAGATTTGAAGACCTAACTCTCTTAGAATAAACCTTTCTCTAAATATTCTGATACTGTGAAAATGCCTTTTTTTTTCCCCCCCCTTCTCCAAAAATGAATTTTCCTACTCAATTCCTGGTATTCTGCCAAGTCCTGAGACTAAGGATGTGGGTATAGGGAGCAGGATAGAAGAAGGTGAATGAAAAGCTATATTGCCTCCCCCTGGGAATGGCTGACAGAGGCTGCTGTGACGAGACAGCTGCTGTTTCCCTGGCAGAACAGGGTCAGTAGGTGGAGAGACAGCTGGCTGCCAGGGCCAGGCTTTAGATATACCAGATAAAGGAACTGTGGAAGCAGCAATATGGAGTGAAGCCTGCCAAGCCAGGGAAGCGAGGAATGGCCACAGGGAGCAAGGGACAGAAAGGAACAGTCCTCAGAAAGATTTTGGGGTCTTCTGCTCTGGGGAAAAAAATAAAAAAAGGAGGTAATGTTCCTGGAGAAGGGAGCAAAGGATTTATCCTGGTTTAATCTGTTTCTTCCTGATACAACAAACAGGATGGAAACGTCTTCTGAGTGTCATGGCATCTATTTTCTCTTCTGGTGCCTTTTTAATTTGGAGAACAGTGGCAGGAACATGAACTGGGAACCAGCTAATGCCTCCTCCTGTGGGCAGCTGTGCTTGCATTGTGCTGCATACCTCCCAAGGTGTGTTTGGTTCATTCTTTGCATCAGGAGGTTAAGCCTGATTCACCTCAGCTCTGTAGCAAGAGAATTCTCTAGCATCTGTCTGAAACATCTTCACAGCCACTTCCCTGGAGTCTTTGGAAATCCCTGAAGCAGTCAGTTTTGCTAGCAATCCAGCAATTGGAGATCCACCTGCCAAGGTCATTTATTTTGCAGGACAGAGGAGCCAAGAGGATTTGGCTTCAGACTTGGTTAGCCTCCAACACCCTTCTGATATGGGGGCAGTCAGATCTTCAAAGGAAGCCCAGCCACCACCATGAATCTGGACTCCTGCAGTGGTTCATTGCTTTCAGTCTGGGAGTGTAGATGGAGTTAAATAATGCCTGTTCTAACAGTTCACCCGTATCATTTTTTACCACCATGTCTTCTGAGAAGTGTGAGTGGCTGAAATAATCATATCTGTTCTCAAAAGCTTAGAAAGAGGCTTAATGTTTCGGCAGACTATAACTTGGCTGAGAAAACAAAGGATGAACTGACAGCAAGAACGGTTTAGAGAGTAGGAATGTGGGATTTAACAACAGTACACAGTAAAAACAAAGTAGTTCCAAAGTATAAATGCTGATCTTGCATTTCTGAGGTAAACTGAGAAGTTTTCCTGGTTTCCCAGATTTTTCTGACACTAGAAGTGGACCATATGGTCACTTGGTGGGAATTAGTGTAGTACCTTGAAAGTTGAGCTGCTGGTTTAAACCAACTGATATGTGGCCTTTTATGTTTCTAAAACATCAGGTGTATTTCTCTTTTCGATATTGCTTTAAGTTTTCTAAACAACATTTATCTAGATCATTTTTTAGAAAGCTGAAATTCAGCCACTCTCTGATTTCATTGTACCAGGCCTTACTTGGTTTAAGGCTATGGTGAAGACAATTTTTTCTCTCCGTTATTTGTGAGTCTTTTCTGACAGTGAGAACATTGTATTGTCTTCACAAAGGACTGATGCTGTTTATTGAACATAAAACTAAAGGGGGCACTAAACCAATGATGATAATACAGTATCTGCAGACAAATAGCTTTTCTGACACCAAACAACAAAATTAGTTACTGCCATAAGTGACAATTAATGCTTTTAAAATGCTTTCATTGCACAGTATCTGTTTCAGAATATTGAAATGCAGAGGCAATTTGGGCTAAAAGAAGATATGATTCACAGTGGAGATGTAAGCTCTGACTTGACAAGGGGTTTAATAGCTGCCTCAGGCAGATCAGAATGTGTGATAATGAGAATCTAGCAGAAAAACACATCATTAAACTGAACTTAAGAACTTGCCAGGGTAAGAAATCAGGCAAGGAAGGCAAGAGACCAACATGGATGAGTCGAGACCTGCTGGTCAAACTAAAGTGCAAGAAGGAAATGCACGGGCAGTGGAAGCAGGGACAGGTGTCCTGGGAAGAATATAGGGATTCATGTGTGTCCCAGTTGTGTAGGAAACAGGTGAGGAAGGCCAAAGCACAGCTGGAGCTGTATTTGGCAAGGGATGCAAAGAATCATAATGGCTTCTACAGGTATTTCAGCCAGAAAAGGATGGTCAATTTAGTGTTGCAGCAATGAGCAAAACTGGCAAACTGGTAATAGCAGACAAAGAGAAGGCTGAGGTACTCAACAACTCTTTTGCCTCAGTCTTTGCTGGCATTTTCTCCTCTGACACCTCCCAAGTGCTCTGAAGCAGTCAGTTTTGCTAGCAATCCAGCAATTGGAGATGATCTCTAAAGGGGGAAAGCAATCTCGTATTTTTGAAGGTTTTGTCTACAAGAAATTTCAAAATCTTGCATCTCTTAGAGATGAAGTAATACATATGTGACTGTACTTTCACTTCATGCTTGTTCCTGCCCTCTCTCCAATGGCTTTTCACAGAGTCACAGAATTGTTCTGGTTGGAAAAGACCTTTATGATCATTTAGTCCAACCACTAACTAACTCTCCTGAGTGTAAACCATGTTCCTAAGCACCACATTTATGCATCATGTAAACACCTCCAGGGATGGTGATTCAACCACCTCCCTGAGCAGCCTGTTCTAGTGTTTAATAACTCTTTCAGTGAAGAAGTTTCTTCTAGTATCTAATCTAAACCTCCCCTTGTGCAACTTGAGACACTTTGTCTTGTCCCATTGCTTGTTATTTGAGAGAAGAGACCAATACCCACTTGGCTACAATCTCCTTTCAGGCAATTGTACAAAATGCTAAGGTCTCTTCTCAGCCTCATTTTTTCCATGCTTAACATACCTAGTGGCTCCCCATAAGACTTGTTCTCCAGACCCTTCACCAGCTTTGTTGCCCCTCTCTGGATTTCCTGCAGCACCTCAATGTCTTTCTTGTAGTAAGGCGCCCAAAACTGAGCACCCAGTTGTTAATTTTAGCCACATTAAAGAGAGGCAGTAATGTCTCAAAGACATTTTATTCCTAAATTTTTTTTAGAAAATTAGTGTTTGAATAGTGAAGGAAAAGTTAAGTGAGTGTCAGCATAAAAGAAAAGCAGCAGCTGGGCAGGCACCTGCTCTGTTTTACTTGCTGCTGGCTGAACCAGAGTGCACACATTGGGTGCCCTAGCAGCACCAATGGGCTCTGGACAAGCCACAGCACCTTGACCCTCTCTAGCTGGTACTTGGGGGATGCAGAAGAAAGCGAGGATTTCAAGAACATGAGAACAGAAACTGGGGCTGCTGAGTCAGAAAGGCAGTAAGGAGTAGCTGAGTCTGTGGTGAAACGCTGGGTGGGATAAAAATTCAGAGAGATCCAGAGACTAAGACTGACTGTTCATCACGTGTCACTCCTCATCACTGATAACACTGTAAAAAGCCTTCAACTGCTGAAAGTCAAAGATGGACCAGGAGAATTTGAGAGAATAAGATGGACACACTTCTCAAAAACTAGAGCAAATGATTTACTTCCACCTGAAGCATCCTTTTCTGTACTCCCCATTTTCCTACTGGGAAATCCTCTTAGCATCCCCCTGAAACGCTTATACATCTAAAGAAAATTGGACTCCGTCTGCAGTTATGTTTAGCTAACAGAAAAGAGGTCATCTCTGCTGCCTGGGTATAGTCCAAATGCTATACTTAATAATTCTGCTTAAACATCTTAACGAAAGAAAAAGGTGTAGAAAGGCTGTTCCTCTGAGCGGGTTATCACAGGAGCTATGGAAAAGGCAACAGTGGAAATTCTGTGAAGTGCACAGCACAAATTCTGTATGGAAAGAATGGATCAGCATCCACGCTGAAACATCTGTAGGAAAGGGAAAACTGTGTCCCCTGACTTGTCAGGCTGCTTGTAAGCAACCTGAACAACAGCTTACAATAAGGATGTGCCTGTCAATATTGTGGCTAATAACGTAAAACTCCTCAGTTTTTTTACTTAGTCTTGGGTGGGTATTCAGAGCATCTTGTGGGCATTAATCCCTGAAATACTACCTTTGTTCCCTTCTCCTTCAGTCTCTGTGATTTGGGTGTAACTGTTTTTCCTTTTTTATCTCTAAAAATAACTAGTTCTGTTTCCTTTTCTAGCTGTGGGTCTTGTTATTGAAAAATCACCTTCTGGGATAAGGAAAAGCTTCACAAGAGGTTACTCCCTGCTATGTCTGTATATAAATTCATCTTCCCGTGACTACAAAGGCTTTTGTGATGCACGTTTTCTGTTTGATCTGTTGTTTTCACATTGTTTTTTAAGGATTTTTAGTGCCCTGCTTTTAACACAAGGGTGGCTGTCTGTTAAACAAGAACCCACACAAGTAATGTTCTACAATCTGGTAGGGCTTTACCCACTAGTCTTTTCAAGTGTCCTTTTGACACTTTCAGTACTGCTTTCCAGGAAGGCTTTCGTTTGTGGTTTACATAATTTTGAAAAAATCAGAAATTATTATAATCATGTGGTAGTATATTAGGTAGGGTATTGTTTATCACTAGCATAGCTGGTATGTGGAGATCAATAAATAAGAATGAGGTAACATGTCTTGCCTTGTCACAGTGCTGTTTCTAAGTCAATTTCACGCTATTTTGAACACTATGAATTAAACAGGATACTTTTATTTACCTTTTTAATGGTAATGGTATTTTTATTATTTTATTTCTGTCCTTTGTCTGCTTCCTCAGAATGAAACTTTTTATTTGCTATTTCTAGACCTTTACTGTGTCCATCATTCTTTTTATCTGTGCATTTGCTTTCTGTCTTCATGAGCTCTTTTCTTTTACTTTTTAATGAGCCTGGGTATTTGACCTGTTATCCACCTTAGAACAGATCACAGATGCAGTGGTCCATCCCATAACAATGAATTTTCAAGATGTTATTGCCCTTTTGCATGAAGCTCTTGAACACCCACCATGGCAGCCATTCTATGCCCAGCATGTCTGTGCTCAGCAATACGAGGTTTTCTTTTTGAGCTCTCAGATTAGCTCAGAAGTCAGTATCAAGCTGATACAAATCTTCCCTTAAAAAGGGCACCATTATTCTGAGTGATGTTCTGTTCACATCACTCCTTTTTGAAAAATTCTTTCTCAATGTGTAGACTGTGAATGACTTGTTTTTTCTTTATAGGTACATTAAATCCCATTCTGCAAGCTTTTACAAAATGTTTTTCTCTACAGATTTAACAATTCTGGCCAAAGTCTGGATGTTTAAAACACACACATTTTATTTCATCTTTTGGATTGCTGAAGGTTTATGTTAACTCTGATGATGATTTTCAGTCTTTGGCCTGTAAAAATCCTGGAATTCCTTAATTTTCCTCTGTCCTTCATTGACTTAGGGCTTGATTACCCTCTCTACTGTAATACTGTATTCTGTTCCTTCTAACTCTTGAAATCAGATCCGTTTCTGTTTTGCTAATGCCAAATAATCTCTGCTTTTTACAGGTTAAATCAGGACTCTTAATTAGATTTTTTCCCCTGGATTTTGGTGGGGGTCCTTATTAACATTTTTTCTGACACAGTGATTATAATAACAGCATATGGTGTATTTTGAGTTAAGACAAGTTACAGATCTGCTAAATGTAGCTCAGAGTACTTCCTGTCTCCTAGATGGGATAGACTTCCTCAGTATTTTTCGTGCTGCCTGATCACTCGCTCAGGTATCAACACATCTCTATGCAAACCTGAATTGACAAAAACCTACTGCCTGTGTCTTAGCAATGTTAAAAAAAATACCAATCTCAGGGCCATCTTTCCTGTTGCCTTCCCAGAAAACGTAATGGTCACTTGAGCTTATTCCCTTTGTCTGACACATTTCTGGAAACTCACTTTTCTGGCAGTTTTAACTGCCTCCCCATTAAATACTTTATTCACCACTTATTTCTTTTTCTAAAACATTGTCTCTATTTTTGTGTCTACTTTTGTTTATTCTCTCACTCCTTACATCAAGGAGTATTCTTTGGTTGGGGAGTTTTTTGAGAATTCAGAGTTACAGCTTTTAAGTGCAGTGAGTCATTATTACACCAAAAAGTTAAAAATAAAGACAATGTGAAGAAATAGTATGTGAGGGAGGGAGAAGAATCCATGTAGGCCACTCTCAGCCTGCCTGCACATCAGCTAACTCTGACAGGGTTACTCCAAGCTGGCACATTTCAGTTTCTGTCCTGGCTCCTTGTCCTAATGTGTGTGGTCTACACCATCTATAATCACCTGCTCTCTAGGAAATTCTTGATTGACTAATTCTGAAATGTGCTAAAGATATATTGTGGGCACTGAAGGACAGTAATATAGCCCACTGTGCTGGAAAAGGGGCAGATAACTATTTCAGCTGTTGCCAGATGATATGATATAATATGATATGACAGATAATATGATAGTTGTAAAATATGAAACCTTTCTCAGAAGGTGATATTCAGTTTTTTGTAAAAATACAATTTAAATGGGAAAAAAAATAGCAGTAAAATTGAGCTGTAAGAGCTGTGAAGAGGGTCCATGCTTCTAGAGATGATGTTTCTTAATTCTATTTGGGGACAGATATGTGTGTGCAAGAGAGAGTTAAGACCCACGACTCACATTAACAAAAAAAATATATTGTACTGCAACCTGAATAGCTGCTCCCAAAATGTGCTCTTCTGCATTTGCAGCATGAACCCAACTAGTGACTAGTGTGTTTTTAGCAGCAATAAAGAACTATTGGAATGGTTGTTATTGAAAGCCTTGAGACAATAGAGATGAAAAAGACAAATGGTTATTGTCCCAGTTACGAACCACAGCTATTTTGAAAGATGCACCACGTTGAGCAGAAGAGAGATGGGGATCTACCTAAAGCTCTGCAGGCATAACTGGCAGCAGGAGATGAAGCAATTTACTGATGTGAAAGGCAGCCTCCATAGGTGAAATATGTCTCAGATGAAGGATGCTTTGCTTCTGTTTTTTTCCCCTTCTTTTCCAATAGCTGACAATTGCAGCAGCAGCAGCAGGAGGTATCTGAGAGTGAACAGAGTGGGGGAGCTGGGATGAGCAGCAAATAACAGTAAGTAAGAAAAGTGACTTGAAAAGGCTCTGGGCCATGAGTGGCTCTAAGAATAGTGAATTGGAACAACAAAAGCAAGAGTGCACTTTGAAAAGAAACACAAATGTGCTTTTCCACCTGGCCACATCTGAACCCTTTCTCAACTTATAGATCAATGCACAAAGCAAAGATGTGTTGCATCTTTCATGTGGCTGTGCTGTTCTATAATAAAACCTGAACAAACAGGTTTTGCTTACCAGCCTTCTAGTGAAGCCACATTTTTCAATCAGGAATCTTCTCATGTCCCACTCTCCAGCCTACTGAAGCAGAGAGTTAGATCTTCCCTTGACATTGATGAAGCTGCACCAGTTTCCATCAGAGAGTCTCTAGCTGTTCACTTCAGAAGTGAAGTTAGTAACAGAAAAAATGTTTAGGTTTTGAGTATGAATAACAAACTTTTCTTCATCAAGCCAAGAGTTCAGTGAAAACCATGTGCCACAATTCCATGAAGTTGGCAACAACTTTTGGTGATGTCTGAGTTTACAAACCTTGCAAACACACCTGGATTTGGGTTACTGGCTTCAGGCAAATAGCCCTCTCTACCCTTAGATAAACAGCTTTGCAATTTTATTTTCCTGCTTGTTTAGTTGGTTGGTTTTTACAACTGAGTTTTGTGAAGGGAAATAGGAATATATGTTAGGTGCCTTTTAACACACCTAACAAACAGGTTTCTTACTTAAGGATGGGTTCTTGCCTTGTTTTCTGTTACTGGCCATCTCAGAAGAAACTTGGGTCAAAGTAGGTCTGGGATTTTTGCTCTAACTCAGTGAGCATACTTTAAAAATGTTTCCTGTTAGGCAAATGACTTATTTTTGTCTTCAGATCATTGTCTTATTAGCACCTCCTTAAGTGGAGACTGTTTTGAGGGGCAGCAGCAGCAAAGAAATTGGCAGCAGCATGGAGATCTGACCTCACAGCAAAACTCCCTTTTCATTGTAGTGACCTCAGCTTGCTCACATCTGAAAACCTTGTATTCATTCATGAAAAATGAAAACTTCTTCATTAAGATCACCTATCACTGACAGCTCCTCTCTGTGCAGACCCAGGTCAAGACATTACTATTCTTTCTGATACATCCTTCCTCTGTCTGAATATAACATCATGGAAAATGAAATAAGACAGTCACTTCTGCCAGTTACTGTGAGGTGAATAAGTCCTCTTCCCTCTGCTCCCAACATGTTCAGTGTTCATAGCACAGAGCTGGCAGAGCTGCTGGCTTTGCTCATTTCCTTTACTCTGAGCCAACATTCCCAGTAGTGTCAGGACAATTTTAGAAGTGAGATGCACTCAGCTGAACTTCATCTATGAAGAGATGAACAGGTGCTTATAGCTTAGTTTTCAAGTTCATATATTACCTTGATGGCTTCTTTTTTCTGTCTGAAATAGAGCCATGTTTTAATATGGGCTTTTGGCCAATCCCCAGATTTCAGGAAGTGTCTGCTCCTGAACTTGTTTATTCTGGGAAAAATGAAAATGGAGAGAAGAGGATAGAAACACATCTGCAGTATGCAAAGTGTCTGAAATAGGTGAAATAATTGTAGAACAATATCCAGAATGCCTTCTGGTGTAATAATGCAGGCTCTCTCAAGCCTGCTAACTCCGTGGATTTTAATGTCTCTGTGCTTTGCTACATTGCATGATTTCAAATTACATCTTGGGAAGGAATAGGGCAGAATACATCCACTTCTGTAAAGAAGTGATAAGGAAAGATTATGGGAAATCATGAAGGAAGGAGCTGGAGGTTGGAGGAGGGAGAGTGTGTGTAAATGAGGGGAATGTGTGGACACCCTGACATACAATCCATGAGTTTAGTCTGGAGATGTTGAAGTTTACAACCTGCAAGGCTGAAGACGTGTCAGCTGACATGCTCCAACTGAATCGGAAGCAGCAGAGACCCCATATGGCTGCCTAGATGAGCAGAGGCATAAATCAGCATGAGGCTGGCTGGAGTGTCTGAATGGACACCCACACAGGCAAGTAGTGCCCTGCAACAGGAGTAAACCCGTGGAGTGAAACAGTTGGCACTGAGGATCCGATGTCCACACTACTCGGGTGGGGGTGGGGGATTTAGGAGGTTACTAATGGCATTAGTGGTTGGAGCACATTAGGTACAGTCCAGAAGCACGTCTTCAGGTTTAATTTAATCTGAAAGCAACCGAGCTTGTGCAACCTGAGACCACTCCACAAAGCAAACAAGAATAGGTTGATAGGGTGACTGACTTTAAGAACATAATCTCCGAGCGTAAAATGCTAATGTAGATCCATTCTGTCTCAACTTCTCAAATTATATATATGGTAGAGCTGAGCACAAAGAATTCCTACAGTCAGGAAGAAGTTTGTTAACAGGTATTTCAATACACATGGGAAACACAGCAGTATTTGTTCCAGAGTTACCTGTTTGGGGTGTTGAATACTTTCTCATTTTAACAATTTGTGAAATACTTCAGACCTACAATTCTGGTCTGGTCACCTGTGCACTGGTCTCCGGCACCACAGATCTGTGATTCCTCTGCCGGGTCCTGGGGTGATACTGCACAACCCGTAACACAAATTCGTTGCTATTTCCTCTGATCATTAATCACTCAGGATTTCATCAGTGCTTAATTGAGATACCTAAGGCGCCCTTATAAAGACTATAAGATTTCTTGTACTTGGAGCCCTTCTCCATTTCTAAGGCACTTATATTTTCTTTTTCTAGGAATAGCCTTGGTAATAAAATGAATCACCTACCTCTCTGCCAGCAGGGAACATGATGACTGACACTTATACAGCACCTTTCATCCTAAGAACGTCTAGACCTATGTGTGGAATCCTGCCCTGGCTGCTGGCTGTGCTGTCAATATGATGCCAGAGCCTTTCTACACAGTCCTGGGGGTTTCAGTATGAGGGTTCAGTGCCTTTTGCTGCTGCTTTGAAAAGGATCTGTGGCTGTGACTGTCTGACCTGGCTGGCTGGCATACATATATAGTAGGCAGAGAGTTTTTGTGCTCTTATGCCACATTGCGGGGAACAGCAATGGAAGGGACAGTGCAAGTCCTTAGGTGAGGGTTCTGCAGCCATGTCACAGGTGCCTCTCTTCATCCCTCAAGACAGCAATTTATCAACAGCTCCATCCTCCAGCACACCAGTGCTCTCCTGGGTACCACAGCGGTCCAGACAGTCGAGTACGAATACGTAAGTGACATGAGCTTTATGTCTATTCTGTTCCTACTGGCTTAACGTGGCTTGACTATCATCTTAGAAGCATAAATTTATGTTCTTGGGAATGTGGTGCCTAGCACTAATGTGCATCTAACCAAGCATAGCAACACTTCAAGTAATCAGTCAAAGGAAAGATGTGTTGGTTGATTGGATTCAATTAGTCTGTTCTTTATATTATGTATCATAGTCTCCATTATTTTCTGTTAACACCTTTGGGATATTTACTTATCTGTCTTGTCCAAGAGGACCTTTACTTTACTTCTCATTTAAATTCCTTGCTAATGTATATCCTAATTGTACTCATGAGCTGGGTGGAAAAATATTCCCAGCTCAATTTTCAGAATCATCTTCTGAAATTCTGCTGAATTTATTCGTGATTTTTCTCATCCAGCTACTAACTAGCCCCAGTCCAGTGTGATCTGTTAGAATGACATTACAGACATTGCTACCACAGTACTGTGAAGTTCTTAAAAATTAAAGATTTTTTTTTAGATCAAATCAGAAATAAGGTAGAATGTGAATGTGAATGTCCTTCCTGAATTTGTCAGTCTGATCATGCACTGATTGAGTGTCCCTAATGCTATAATTGCAAAAAGGGAGTTCAGGAGGCAAAAGAACAGGCTCTACAACAGCCTACAGATTGCTCCATTATGACAAAAAGAAACATGATTCTCAGTAAGTGTAAATGTCATTCTTCCTACCTCTTTGTGCAAACAGCCAGGACTGATGCTATGGCTGCTGGCAAGGAAAGTTCTGAATCAAAGAGGGAGACTTGAATATTTAAGTATAAAGTACAGTTCAAAAGCTTATCTGCAATTGAAATAAAAGGTCTGAACTCTGTACTTCAGTCACAGACCATTAATTAATATTTCAGTGCCACTCTAAATTACTGGCATGCTGCAGAAGGAGAATGATATATTCTTTTTGGCAGTTCAGCAGCAGTTGGAAGTAAAAGCTAGTAGCAATTTTTAGATGACAGACTGAAAATTGGGATTATTTATGATAATAGGAAAGCCAAGACTGATCTGCAGATGTCAGAGAGAAGACTAAGTATTCTAAGTATTTAATACTAATATTGGTAATTTCTGGAATACCCTTCATGAACAGAGTCATGATGCAAAACCATCTGAAGAGGAAACAGCCCCACTGTTCCTTCAGCCAGCATGCCAAACACATCTTCAGCTTTTATATCACAAACTACCTTATTCAGAGAAACCTGAAAACTGTACAGGGAAGAAATTAGAAAAGCAAAACTGGACTTAATTTTTTTCTTTCATGAAACTTGAACTTCTGCAAGGCAGATACATAAGTTCTTAAATGAAAATGTAAATATCAAAAGAAAATATCCTTTAGTTACAAAGGAAGTCAGTATTTCTGTAGCCAGAAGCATGGGGGGATGAGCAGGAGACTGAAGAAGATAGTGTCTGTGTTGATGGGAGCCCTTGTCTTTTGAGTGCCTGCACACATCTGACCAGCAACATCAGTAGTTTTCTATTTAAAGTCAAGCACTGGTTCACTGAACCTGACTCAAAGATAACTGCAGTTTCTTTCATAAAACTGAAAAATTAATCGGTGTGAAATGTATTGGAAAACAGGATGGTTATTCATCTGCCTCAGCAGTCTCCTTATTAGGTACAACAAGCTTTTGATTGTTCTCCCAGGGCATATGATGCCTCAATATGCTACAAAATAGGCTGCTATAAAATGGGCCTGCACAACTTGTATACCTCAAATACCATTTCTGTGACAAATGCAAATTAATATTTTGAATCTAAGGTGAAAGCCTAATCATCTAAATGGCAGCAGCTCAGTTGGTGACTAACTTCTTTAGATGTATCCCCCCCCATACATTGTTAGCTTGTCCTGAGCTGACTGGGATCCAGAGCGTAGGGACCACTGACTGCCCTTGTGATTAGTTCCCTAGAAAGTTACAATGTGAAAGAAACCAGAATGTTCCTATGGAAAAGGAAAGCACTACAGATTAAAACAGAAAGATTAGAAGCTCATAAAACAAAAGGTGGCGTAGGGTTCCAGATATATCATGTTCCAAATGGTCTTTCATATTTGGCTGTGCTCCGTGGAACCACTGAATCATTTCCTACTTGGACACGTTTGGAAATGTCAGCTTTTTCCAATTCAGTTTTATCTGGTTGCATCAGCTAAGACTCAGAGTTCCTCAGTGACAAAGTAGGTGAAGATAGTTGCACAGAAGATTATCAGTGAATTAATTATCCTAGCAGAATTAACCTTGTTTAAATAGCACCACCCCTGCCCTGCACAATGCTAGAGCAACAATTAAATGCACATCCTATTGCAAGAGGAAAGTGTCCCTTTTTACATCACTAATTTTCAGCAAGTAATCTGGGCTTGGGTAACTTTTTAAACTTTGAGTAGTTGTTTTAATGGGAGGAGATGTATTAAAACTTTTGATCTCCAGTTCCAAAATACTTACTGAAGCTGTTGTCTGGGCCACTTTCTTGGGCTCTCATTATCAAAGCCTGCAGCCTTTATACTCATTTCAAATTTCACTGATATTCTTTAGATAATATCCTATTATTACGTAGATAAAACAAATCTATAATGTGAGTTAAAGTCTTAATGAGGAAAAAGTTGTTACATATAACACAAAAGTTGCAATCATACCTAGCTAAACATAGAAGTGTTTTATAAGACATTAAGAGCTGGCTTCCAAGGCATGTGACAGAGACTGATTGGTAGAAACTCTCCTAAACTTATTGGAACAGAAAATCCATCTTTACTTTGATATTAATGCAGGAGGAAGAGACTGTCAGAGGAAGAATCTAGCAGAGTTACTTAGGAACCTGAATGCACAGAACAAAGCTGAGGAGGAACATTGTATATACAAGGATGTTTCATCACAGGAGCTGGGGTTCTTTTGCTGTTTTATCCTCTTGTCCAACTGCAGGTGACACTGGGCACCATATTATGACTTATGAAGTCATCATGAAGATTATTTCTATCCTTGACAGTTATGGAAAAAACTGGGTGCAGAAGATCAGGATGCTTTATGCCTCTGGCCTTGAGGGAGTGGGGTGATAAAACAGGAAAACATGCTTGATTAAGTATATGTCCAGAAGGATTAATTTTTATTCTAGTCTTGGTATCAGCTGCCAGCTCAACGGGGATGAGTGTGATCGTGATGTTTCAAAGCATACTGTTGAACTGGCAGCTACTGAGGCCCATGATTTTACATGTCTCCAGCCTGACTGCAGACCAGTGCTGGGAGAAAGAATTAAAATAGATTGTGAGACTACCTTACATACATCCTTACATGTGGCCCAAGGTGTGATCTGATGGTGTGAGTTCATTCAGCTCATAAAACTGGGATGATGTTACATCCACACCAGGTAGTGCACACCACGGCAAACCCCTGTGCAGGCTGGCAGAGCCATCATGGCCAGCAGCACCCACACTAGCATCAGCTCCTGTGAGCCTCAGCTCTTCACCTGCATGTCTGTTATGTGGGCAAAATACAAAACACAATATGCTTGATGATATTGGAGTGCACACAATTTATTTTTAAAACCTTGTCAGTATCCCAGGGGTCTGTGCACTCCCTGGGCAGCACTGCATCCCTGCTCACACCAGGCAAACCTTCCCTGTGTTCCCAGGTCACCCCTGGCAGCAGGTGGAGGGACTTCATGCACGGGCAAGCAGCTGCCCTGCCACCCCCTGCCTTCCTCCCCTTCCCCACAAACACCAGCCAAAGCAGCTGTACAGTGTCTAATGCTGTTCTGCCACAGACCTGGGATCTCAGCTTCTCTTTGGACCTTCCAAAGCGATGGACAGTTTGAGTGTCTGGTTAATGCCACTAGTACTAACTAAGAGGAAAACATCTTGGTACAAATAAGAGGTCATAAAAAAGCTCCAAGTGAATTATTTCTAGCATTCTGTTTATATTTTTAAAGAAGTCTACTCCAACACCACATTCCTGGAGGCTCTGCATTGAGAGGGGACTGTTTCACTGTGCAAAGGGTTAACACTGGTGGCCATCTGCAGTGGAGTGAAAAGCAGCTGGCCACAAAGCAGCGTCCATGAATACATAATTTCTGACTTGACTTTTATTCTCTGTCCATATTGTGTTTGCTGTTGGCACACATTCATTTGTAAAGATTTTCTTCTTCTCTTCCTGAAAAAATTGCATTTTTATGAGTAAATAATCAGTGAAGGTGGCTGGAGTGCCTTTAAACCATCAGAAATAAAACATAACCTGAAAATCTATGATGCACAGGTCCCTTCTGTTTGCTCTCTATTAGTTACTTTAATTACCAAGAGTTTATCAGTTCTGGTCCGTTTTCCCATGTCAGGAAGCTTGTTTTTAATGCATATAGCTGTGAGTAGAAAAAACAGTGTGATCAATAACCTCAATACAATGAAAATAATCCACTTAAAATGATCTGTTTGCATACAGTCTCACAAGCTGAAAACTTCACGTCCCATTTATTAAAAAAAAAAAAAAGCAACAACATTTCAGAGAAATTAAACTCACTCTAAAATAGGCATGAATTATTTCTTACCATTTTGAGTGACATTTCAATGAATTCTTGCAAATAAATATATTGGCAGAAATCAAAATGAGTTTGTAAACAGCATGCAGAGGAAAAATTGCATTCCTCTGATAACATATCCTTCTTCATCAAGCTTGTAGCAGCCCTACCTAACCAGGAGCTGTTTGCGAGCATTTCTTAAAGTGATGAATGATGTCTCACCGTTTCCTTCTCTCTTCCTGATGATCTGTTATAATGACATGGACAGTGGAATCAAGTGCACCCTCAGCAAGTTTGCTGACAACATAAAGCTTTGTGGTGCAGTCAACACGCCGGAGGAAAGGGATGTCATCCAGAGGGACCTTGACAGGCTTGAGAGGTGGGCCCATGCCAACCTCATGAAATTCAAAAAAGCCAGATGCAAGGTCCTGTACCTGGGTCAGGGCAATCCCAAACACAAATACCGATTGGGTGGAGAACAGATTGACACCAGCCCTGAGGAGAAGGACTTGGGAGTGTTGGTTGATGAGCAGCTCAACATGAGCCAGCAATGTGCACTTGCAGCCCAGAGAGTCAACCGTGTCCTGGGCTGCATAAAAAGAAGCATGATCAGCAGGTCAAGGGGGGTGATTCTTCCCTTCTGCTACACTTTGGAGAGACCCCAACTGGAGTATTGTGTCCTCTTCTGGAGCCCCAAACACAGGAAAGACATAGAGCTCCTGGTGCGAGTCCAGAGGAGAGCCATGAAGATGACTGGGAGCACCTCTCCTACGAAGACAGGCTGAGGGAGTTGGGGTTGTTCAGCCTGGAGAAGAGAAGGCTCCAGGGAGACCTGCACCCCCCTTCCAGTACCTGAAGGGGGCCTACAGGAAATCTAGAAAGGGACTTTTTGCAAGGACATATATGGATAGGATGAGGCAGAACAGTTTAAAGCTGAAAGAGGGAGATTTAGGTTATATATTAGGAAGAAATTCTTCACCATGAGGGTGGTGAGACACTGGAACAGGCTGCCGAAGGATGTTGAGGATGCCCCATCCCTGGAAGTGTTCAAGGCCAGGTCGGATGGGGCTTTGAGCAACCTGGTCTATTGGAAGTTGTCCCTGCCCATTTGGGGGGGTTGGAATTAGATGATCTTTAAGGTTCCTTCCAACCCAAACCATTCTGTGATTCCACTACAGCAGCTTTTATCATAACTCTTATTTGTGAGAGCCCCTTGCTTTCATCCTTCTTTAACTATAAAAGCTCTCAAAACAAGCCTTTGTATGTCAGGAGAAGCTAAATTAACATAATACGCAGCATCTATAAATAGTTCCCTTAAATTAGGCTCTTTTACAAAACCTTGAAATGATATTTCATTGCTTTCTTTCCTACTGCTGGTAAAAGAAACAATCTCATATAGGTATTTTCCTTTATAAAACATAGATTACGTTATTCTGATTTTGGCCATTTTTCAATGCTTCTGTTTGACCACAGGTGAAAGACAGTCAGCTTCTTGTTACTGTATTTTGAATTTGTGCAAAAAAAGAGCTTGTTAGAAATGTGACATGTACTGTTGGCAAATTATTTACCAAGACCAATGCAAAATTGTCCTAAAGACAGACATTGGAAAAATGGGATTTTTTGTAAACTGTGTTTCTACATTTTTTCAAGCTTTTCTGAGAATTGTTTCCAGTTGTAAAAAAAATGAAATAGAAAACTCATCAGCTGAAAAGCATTAAGACAAAGGTATTTAAGCCAATGACTGCTAAGAGGATGAGAAATGAGAAAACGTTTGTCACTGTTTGCACATGGTAAGGAGCATGTGGTGAAAATATCAGATATTTAATGCAAATGAAAATACATTGTGGGTTTTTTTTTTCACACCATGCCCAACCAAAGTGTGGGATTCAATTCCATGTGGCAAGGAGTTCAAGAGGAATGTAGACAAATTGCTGGAAGAGAAAACCCTTAGGTTTTTTAACAACAGTCCAGAGACCACCAGTATCATGGAGATTTCACACAGCTGAGGGGTTACATTAAGGGAAAGCCTACTGGCTGTATCCCCTTCTCCTTACGCTTTTCCTCTCGGATGTGGTTGGAGAGATGTATTGAGGCTACCCTCACTTCACACGGTGGTTCTTGTGCTCTTAAATGTCTCATAGCCGCTGCCCAGATTTCATTCCAGAGGTGAAGAGCTGGTGACACCTGGCACTCACTGGGATCGTGTGTATGTGTGTCACTCCTGTGCACCCCTCCCCACGCCTCCCCTCGCCTTCAGGACAGCCAGGAATAAACATCTGGTCCCAGAATATGAGTATGGCTGTGAAATCTGTAGAAGAACATTAATACTGCCTGTTGATTGAGGGTAGTTGCCATCGAGTTGTTAGCTTTGTAAATATTAGTCATTGCCAGGAGGCACTGGTTCCAGCTGTGACCAGATCTCTCCCACCTGGCACGTGTGTCGCCCACCAGCTGCTGAGGCAGGGATGGAGGAGGCTCAGGGGTCTGCTCCAACAGGGGCTGAGGCTCTTCTGCCTCATTTCTTTGGGGCTTTCCTCTAAGGACCAAGTGGTGCAAAATGGTTAAAAATTATCCCAGTGAACTACAGAATCTCTTGTCAGTATTAATTGCCTACCGCTGCTAAAGAAGGAAAAAATGGCTGATACTATCAAAAAACAGCTTTTCAAAACCTGCATGGGAACACACCAGTTCTTCCAAAATCTTTCATCTTTTTGTCTTTGATTTCTTTAACATAAAAGTGCTTACTTCCTTTTTTTCCTTTCTTGGCAATTTTAAGGACTGATAATTTAGTTTTTAATGAAAAAGCTCAGCTTCTCAGAGTCTCATGACTCTGGTGACTGAGCAGTGGAAAAAACACTAAATATCACAAGATGCATAATTAAATCACAGACGTCCTTCAGTTTCTTGAGATTTTGCCCTGGGAATATTTTTCTGCTCTCAGAAGCAGCTAACATTTTAATCCTGACCAGAGAAAGGTAATCACCCCTAATCTAATTGAATTTAATTTAGGGCTTGAAATGAAGCTAACTCATGACCAAACTGTTTGGTTTTTAATTCCATGGCAGTATAATCCATTGCAATGTCATGGGCAAATTACTGATCCCAGCTCATCTAAAAATATACATTTATTTACATAAAGCACAGACTAAAGTATTGGACAACTACTCAATGTTGGACGACTACTCAAAAATTTGCCTTGAAGAAATCCTATGAAAACTATTATTTCAAACTAATAAGGCTCCTCAATAAATATTTTTGGAGAAAAGGTAATAGCTGGAGAAGCATAAAACAAGCTCTTCATGCAGCTGAGCTCACTATGGTTCCTGAGACATCACCATCTACATTAATTACTAGTTCCTCTTCCCTGTAACAGTTCCTTCTTAAAGAGGAATTGACTAAATTAAAATAGCTTTGAATGCTTTGCCTGAAGGAAACCCCTTAACACTTCCATTGTGTTCTGTAACTGAACATGGTGACTTAAATGCAATGAAGTTCTTGAAACAGGTTCACACGCAGGGTTTA
Source organism: Chaetura pelagica (assembly GCF_000747805.2). NCBI lineage: Eukaryota > Metazoa > Chordata > Aves > Apodiformes > Apodidae > Chaetura > Chaetura pelagica. Next base: position 25,895 of record NW_009951973.1, on the reverse strand, counting down.
GAAACAGCTTGCTTGCTCTGATTTAATTTGAGCGTCAGCTTCCAGGAACTGCACAGCAAGTCCTTATTTTATTTATTTATTTATTTTTCAGCTTAAGGTTTGGGTTTTTTTATACTGTTGCCAACCCTTTTTTTAAGGAGTTTAGCTCCTCTTTGTTCAATAAGACATTCCAGCTGTAGTGCTGCCCAGGAAGTCCTCCCGCGCGGCGGGGCTGCGCCTGCACTCGGCACGCTTTGCAGATCCCAGTGCTCTTTGTGCTCAGGCCTGTGAGCTCCATTCAGGGGCTTTATCTGTTATAATCACCTTGCACATTTATGGCTCAGTACAATAAACCTCTGGCAGCTTGTTTCTTGAAGGAGCGTGCTCAGCCTGACAGAGTATGAGTTCATGGATTTGCTCCTCTCTCTGCTTGCTGGAACGTTACAGCACATAACCTTTCATTATTTATTTTTTTTTCCTCATGAATATAAATAGAAATTTAACCCAATATTCTTTCCAAGTCTCTGATGACTGGGGGAAGAACAACTCTGAGGAGTGACTTTCTTTATATCAATACAGGGTGAGCAAGAAGCCTGGTGGTGCTTTGCACGCCGGTGCCACCCAGATCCAGGGTCCCAGAGACCTTCACGGATGGATGAGTTACTCTGCTGGGAGCAGGACTCTTTCTGAGCAGTTCCTACCAACAAATTCTGCTCTGGGGAATTTAACAGCAAAGTTCCCTTTGATTCCAGCGCTAGTGCTTGTAAAATCCCACCCTGCTGTACAGCAGAAGGTGATATGGGAGAGAGCGGGGCAGCCGTTTTGTACATGAAGAGGGAAGGGGAGACAAAGGAGAATTTTAGCTCTGATTTTAAGGGAAATTGAAGTAGGCAATATGAATGTAACAGGGCATCCATTGTAGTGTAACTTGTGTCGATAAGGACGAGTGCATGCACTGCACCAACTCTCTAAATTATTTTTCTAACATAATTAAATATCCAAGTGTGATTAAAACCTAGATTTAGCAAACCTAGTCCATGTTAAAGTGGGACTTGATTCAACATTGCATCTTCAGTAGAAGTTGCGTACCAGGCGATGTAGAAAATACTAATTTAAAAGCTTGCCATCACCTCCTAGCACAATACATTTTAATAAAGGAAACAATCTGCATTTTCAGATGAGGGCAACAATGCCTTTAATTACCCTAAATATCTCTTGTTGTCAGGCAGGAGGGGTTTATCTCACCTGTAGCTGAACCAGCTTCTCTGGGATCTTTATGCATGTGCGGCAAGAAATCTGAGCTTAAATACATTCACTTTTGGGGAAGATAAATATCTGCCCAGAAGTTAATATGTTTTCTTTAAATATAAATGGAGCCAGGGAAAATGGTTCTCAGGTGGATGTATATATTTTAGTTACTGTATCGGATCATATGAAACACAGCCATAGTGTCCCATAAAAGTAGATTTTGTATCTATTTTTAAAAGGTCTTTTAAATAACTACAACTAATGAGGCCAGTATTTAGCATGAAAAAATGTATATTTTCAGTCTCTTTTTAAATACAGAGGTCCTTAGAAGTTTTTGTACCTATAACTGGCAAAACCAGCTTGTTTGTACATAATGTGTTCCTTTTACACCCTGTCTAGGAAAACACAGTATCTTCAGGCTATTTAAAAACAAAGTGCAAATGAGAAGTTAGTTTTCTAAGTTTGTATTTAAGAACTTATTTCCACAAAATGTTTTCTGTACTTAAATGTGAGAGAAGTGACTAAATATGGGATCAGAAATCTAACACAAGCTTCCAGATATTATACAGACTTAGCTTCAGGATTACAGAATAGATCAACACAGCTAAAGGGGATCTTTGGAGTGCAGATGATACAGCTGCAAAAAACTACGGCCTGCTTGCTATAGCTAGAAAAAAAAACAAAAGTGATCTGATCCTCATGTGCCCACCCCACAGCTCATTCAGTGCTTCTTCAGCCAGAGCCTGGGGAAAACAAGTCTCCCTTCCCTGCTGACCCCTCCAACAGCTGCTGCAGGATGCAGTGATGATGATGCCTTCTGAGGGGGAAGTAAGTGTGTAGCTCAAAGCACCATCACTTATTTCACATCAGGCTCAGGACCTCAGCCAGCTGGTGTCCAGGGCATGGATTCCCACCAGTACCTTATCAGTGTGATTTTCCATGCTCTGCTCATAGCTCCTTGCCTCATGTCTCTTTCC
>NW_009951973.1:15465-23464 GCF_000747805.2 Chaetura pelagica | reverse complement strand
CTTTCCCTGATTTCCTGCAGAACATCTGGCAGCACCTTCTCATCACACGTTGGGAGTGCACTCCCGTCATCACATGTTCTTGCTTTCTTTTCAGACTGAAATGTTTTTGTGCTTATTAAAAACTTCCTTCACCTTCCTTATGAGTCTAGAGAAAATATATGCTCAATAAATGTGAAATGTCAGTAAATGGTAAAACAGTATTTATAACAGGGCTGCTGACCAATCATTAAAGAGCTAAACATTGAGTTATAGTGCTGTATTGCAGCTTTACAAATTATATGGTGTCTGAACAAATAAATCAATATGTCACAATTTTGACTTACTGGACATCTTTTAATTTCCAGAGATCATCTTGCTTCAGATCTTGATGTACATCACGGGGTCGGACACAAAATGGGCCCCATGACGACCACTGGTTCCTGTCTGACAGGGCTCGGTACACTACATGCAAATATCCCCTATAGCAGCTCTTTCAGATACCTGCCACTAGGTGTTCCTTATCTTTAGTTAGATGCTAACATGTCACACATATGAAAACATGCGATTCAGTGCTGATAATTTCGCTCACCAAGGCTGAGAAATTAAGCAAGTTCCAACTCCTCCAATGTGGACTGAATTTGTGGTCATAACACCACCCCTGGTGAAAAGATCAGAGGGGGTTCTTTTTTTCCTCCCCAATACTACTGAAGAGTGAATCAGACACAAAGGAAAAAAGTGGTGCAGAGGCTGAAGCAGCATCACTCCCCAGGGAAGATCCAGGCAGTGTGATTTGGGGCAGTTCAGAGACGTGCTGCCATGTCACCTTGCTGCTGTCTGTGTCACCCTCTGGTCAGCTGTCAGAAGGGTTCATTCCATTTTTTATGATCATACCCAACAGTAATCAATAAAATTACATATTGCTTACTTGTTGCACTCTCAGTTTACTCTTATGCACAGCCAAGCTGAGCCTGAGTACATCTGGAAAGCCTAAGTACATTTTCACCAGCTGCAGGTTTCAAGTGATGATTTCTTGCTTTAGAATTGCCTTCTGCACATGCTCATCCATTCGGTCAAATGCATACTCATGCAATATGCAAACACAAAATTAAAGATGAAGGATTTTAAATGTGGGTATTTAAAATGCACATCTCCCCAGCATATGATAATGGTACTTTAAGAATCAGCATTCTTTCTGCTGAAAATGCCTTCATCTTCCCTCCCCTTTACCCTTGGGGCTCTGCACACCCTTGCATGCCAGTGGGCTGTCCCCCACGCTGAGCCCAGCAGCTCCCCATGCACCCCCTCACTGCCCTGGGGACTCTGTCCTCCCCCCCACGTTCTTGCTCTCCCCTGTGGGTCCTCCTCCCAAACACTGACAAGGTTTTAGATTCCTTCAGATCTGATGGTGAAGCGAAGACTGTTAAATGAAGAAGACTCAGAAATGCTGTATGTAAACCATACATTTATAAGCTTAGTCTGTTTACCTGGACTCGTTAACTTTGGGGCATTTCTAACAGCTCTTCACACTGGATCTCTAAACAAGTGCTATGGGTGTTACAGCCCTCAAGGTTAAAAATAAGTTGATTGATCTGTAAGAAGAAAATGAGCATATGCTGCAGAAGTCTCACCTGGGAGCTAGATACTGAATGCCTGTTCCGAAAATATTGCCATATATAAGAGTAGTTATTGATCCTTTCTGTTCAGATGGCACTCACTTTTCCTAGGCTACATTTGGTTTTCCCCTTTGATAGACCTTAAATCTCTCCTGCCAGGCCATTGAAAGCACTGGATAATAATAAACCAAAATGTGCTTTCTCTGGAAGTATCATAATTGAGATGGAGACAAATACATAAGTGGCTATCAGAGCACCGTAAGAGAGATTCTGGCATACCCAGCACACAGATTTGGTGACAATGGCAGTGTACTTGCAGAGCCTAATGAAGTGAGCCAGGAGTGCAATACAATCAGCAAAGCTCATCAGTGAGGCATGGGATATCAGCATGTTTACTGAAATGGAGAAGGTAACATTTAAAATAGTTATTTTTAATTAATGTGGAGATTATATTTATATACCAAAGGACCACTGTGAGGATGGAGCCCTGTACCTAGCACTACATGTTTAGAGGACAGAGAGACAGAGAGCTGAGCCCAGGTGATGATGTGCTGGGAGAAGGAGAAAGCCCCAGCTCTGTCTTGGCCTCTGCCCGCGGGAGTGGGGCTGATCCCAGTCCCACTGGCCTTTCCTCCTTCCCATCCCGGCTCAGTGGGCTCTCTCAAATGCCAGTACAAATCCCACCATGTTTTGGCCCATTTTGGACTCCAGCCTGCAACCTGTATCTCTCAGACAGAAAATTACTTCAGAATAGAGGGAAAATATGACATCTGAGACAATCCCAGTTTCCAATAAGCCTCCCCAAGCACCTTTATATCTTGCTGGCTCCTGAAGTAGCTCACACTTAGTTCTGTTTGGAGTTAAAGTGTTTCAATTCCAGTTTATAAATGGCTCAAGATGTGACTAGACAAACAGAAATAAAGAATTGTCAAGAGTATTTTTCCCCTCAGTTTCATCAAGGATCCTGAAGCATGAAGGCAGCCCTGAAGAGGTATTCTTTTGCTTGGCTTATTTTCCTACATGATTTCTCTTCCCATGGCATGCTGAAGGTTCAGTGACTGCCTTGCTTTTCACAATCACCACATCCTGTGCTGTGCAAACACTGATGTTTCATTGTGGAAACACAAGAGGATTCTCACAAGTGCTTCACCAGAAGCAAAAGACTGGCCCCCCAGTTTAACAGAATATTCATGTGCTTAAAACTGCATCTGAGCTACAGGACCTTGCTGAGCTGTCTCCCTGGCTCTCAAGAACCCTCATGACTGATTTCCTACAGAGATTTCCTACATTGCTCTGGGACACGGCTTCTCCTCCAGGTGGTATCCTTTTCTCAGTGGGACATCCCTCAGTCTCAAGCCCTTTCAGGCTGTCCCAGCCACGGATCCCCACATCCCTCTCCCAGGTGCTGCAAACAGGGGGGCTCAGGCACACCCATACCCTTTGGCACCGCCCTTGCACCACAGTGTTATAAGCATTAGCTCTGCAACACTGCAAACAGCTTAAGAGAGATCTGATGATGGAACAGGCAAAATGAGGGATTCACAGCAGGTATGTTTCTATGGAGTATTCAACTGTTTTTACTGTAGAAGAGACAGGGAGAAACAGTCTTCTGTGAGAATAGGCTTAGGTCACAATCCAGACAGTTATATTTTTAATGCTATTTAATGGGTTGAATGGCTTTTTTCAGTTTAAAGACAGGGCTCCCGTCTTCCTTCCTCCAAACCCTTCAAATCCATGACTTTATGGCACTCTGCATGACCTCTGTTGTTTTCTTTAGCACCACAAAGTAGCCTATCCCAACACATCAGCATATGATGCTTCCTTGTTTTTCTTCCTGTACTATATGTGAATTTCAATGAAGGAAATGTAAGAATTCCAGAAAAATAAGCTTTAGCTTTTTTCAGTGCAGTGATCACAAGAAGCCAGTTTGGAGCTGGGCTGTCAGGCCACCATCCTAGATCAAACTCAATCTTCTCACCACAAGATTAGGCACTTGTACAGCTATCCCTCTTTTTTCATCTTCCAAGTAAGCTCTGCTATGTGCTTACATCATGCATTTATTTTTTTTTTCCTAAATTGTGGCTTGATTTCCTGTAAGTATACACAATGCTACTGAACACCACAGTCTATCACTTGTATAATTAAGGATGACTCTGAACTCCACTATGGCCTCTCATTTCTACTGTTGAGTATTTCATATGCACACTTCAACAAACATGTGATCCCCAATTGGACTTCTCTACAGATAATCAGCTGGATACACTGTGCCATAACCACTGATCAAAAGAAATGTCTAACTTTACGTAATTACCTCAAGCATTGACCACAGTGCCTGATGAGAACCCTTCCATCACATGACATCCCTGGAGGCATATTCCTCCTTCAGCCATGCAAACATTTTAAAAACCAGTGGGAGCTGTACCATCAGCCTGCATGCTGATCTATCATGAGTAAATGTTGCTTGAACAGTTTTTGTCAGTGCTGATTTACTTGCTTTGTTTGTTTGCTTGGGGTTTTAATAGTAGTATTAAAAGTCTTTGCTCCTGATGTATTTGACATTGTACCATTGGTCCATTAGGATTTGGTTTAGCCTTGTGCATTATTTTTAATTTGCATTCACAGTATGCTCTGTAATAACTCCCTCTGAATTCTAGCAGTGGATGCTGTGAATCTGTATTAACAGCAGCACTGATTTGTGCAATGTGCAGCAAAAATCTTTGCAAATACTTACCGCTTCATGTCTTCTAGCACAGGAGATCAGAGTTTCCAGATAACAACAGAGATTCTTCTTAGCAAATCATTCCTGGGCTAATTGTAATGAGAATGATCTCAGCTTGGGTGGAAATCATTGACACAAGCTGCTGATGATGCCAAAAGTTTACATGGCTTCAAAAAGCCATTAGACACAATTATGGAAAAAAAAAAAAATCCATGAAAAGTGACTAAACACAGAAAGCCTCTGAGCTATTGATTGCTGGAAGCTGAGAATGGATCCTTGGGACAGATCACTGCACAGTTCTTCCCTCTGAGACTGCTAGTTCCTCTAGCAATGCCCAAGGAACACGCCGTTCTAGCTTAACCCAATATGGCCTGTCATGTCAAGTCATGCTGAGAAGACTTAGGGAGAAAAGAGAATGGGGGAAAAAAAAAAATCTCCCTTCAGGTTAACAACTTTGAAGTTTCCAGGATTTCTGCATTAAAATCCTCCTTTGTATCTAATTACAATTCAGAACCTCTATCCACCTCCCCCTTTCATCCACTTCCTTAGGAAGAGCAAACACATTGGATTGCACAACAATCACAGGCTCTTCAATGCCCTCACTGCCCTTAATTGGATGAAGTCTTGCACAAGTGCTTGCAGCAGAGCACTGACTTTCAGTAGCTACTGGCCTCAAGTTTGCTTACGTGACAAGATGCATTTTTAGCAATAAATGTTTATCTGCCACAGGGCAGGACGATGATTGCTAAAGAGGAGAAGCTACTTGGTTAACTAAATAGAGGACTCTGGTGGAGTACAGAAACATATTACTCTGCCAAATAGAAATCAAAGCCAGTTTACAACAGTGAAAAATGACTGGTTTTGTGCAAAAGAGGCAAGTCCCATCGTGTGACAACTTTTGAGACACTCGGTATCTTGAAGACTTCTGCATATGCTCTGAATTTTTTCACCTTCTGTGGAGAGTAAACAGTGCCTTAATGGATGAGTCATCACTGGCACACTTTGATGGAAGTCTCAAAACTAGGGTACAAGTGACTGTTTTTAAACACCTAGCGCTTCAGGTAGCTTTATGTAGACTTCAACAGACTGTTTGCTGGCTGATTCTGCCTATTAAATTTTATTTTAATAAAGCCTAAATTGTTAAGCTATAAACCACAAAATGCTATTCTGAAAAAAAATGAAAAAACATTAACGCAAAACTGAAAATAAAGCAGCAACAGCCACACAAGGTGAATTGTTTGGGTTTTTGTTTGTTTGTTTTTTACACGGGGTACAGGAATGCATTGTGTTCTGCAGCTTTTATTCCATGAGGTGGCCTGGAGTTTGGTAGACAGCAACTCAGTTCTTGCTGTTTATGTTGAATTTTTTATATTTTTTTGCTAAAAGCACTCACATTGATGACTACACTAAAAATACCCAAGTCTTGCACCAACACTTCACTCTGGGGAACTCATGCTTTGCCACAACATGGGACTCCAGCTTCACTGTGTATCTTTAATACCTTTCTCTTCATCCTAATTGTACCAGTCATTTCCCCTCCTATTTGCAATAACTAATATCCCTGTGACAGCCACTGCTTTGATGATATGGCAGCATTAGGAAAGCATTTAATGAACATTAATTGCTTCTTAATATGATTTAGCTGCTGGAAATAAGAAGGCTAAGCTAGCTCCATGTGACCAGCAGCCCTAGAGGCACCACAACCAGATTCTTTTTGAGATGCAATCCTGTCAACCCAGGGCAAGGGGGGACAGCAGCTCTTCATGGATGATACCCAAGGCTACATTTTACTTTTCCAAATTAACAGCTAAGTAGGATTGTAGGAACTCAGCAACAAAGTCATCATGACACCACCTGGCTGATGAGTGATCTTTTCCTCCTGTGCAAGCCAGCAATTATCAGTTTCCACTGACTTCGGAAGCTAATCGGAATCAGAAACTGGGGGATGCTGCCAAGATGCAGCAGCTTCCAGCTGTCAGGAGGAGGACAGGATGAGACAGTCTCAGTGTATATAGTTCAGTCTTTGTCTTTTCCCATGTGGCATCTCTGGCACCTGTGCCTTTATCATTTTCACCCTCTACATGATGTTACCTGACACCACCGCTTCTTAGACGGCCTGAGAAACTTGGTATTTGAATCCAGCATTCCTAAATATGAATTCTGATTCTCATCTCACCTTTCAGTTAGGTCACTTAACCTCTCTACTAAGCTGCTGCTCTGCCAGGAATTTAAGGCTGGTAACACCTAGACATATTGTGACAATCAATCAATACGTATTTGTAAAGTTGTTGGTAAACAACAAGCACTAAATGCCAAGTCTAATTTACACAGATATGGTTTATAATCTTCCCATTTTCTTTTCAAGAACTTTAATAAGACACAAAGATTAACCTTCTGATCCGGGAAATAATCTCTGTGGATATTATAGACTGGTGTTGGCAGCAGACCTCTAACTTGAAATACGATGTCCTCACTGACACCACTAAATTTCCCATGCATTAGCTGACAGTGATACTTCAGGAGTCATGGGAAAGCTGTTCTGCAGAAGGAAACAACAGTGAGGGGAAAAAAAACAAACAGTTTTTTGGACTGTAATTCTTAAGTCTTCTTTCAAGCAGAGCTGAAATAGAACACCACTAGGCTTTACAAAATGAAAGATTTATTGTTTTACATAGAATATTTAATGAATATTATGAAACAGTTGACAATATCCACTAACCTAAGAAGGAGCTTTCAAGTTGCACAAAGGTAACAACAGTAGGATTGAAATTCCTAGTATATGCTAACCAGTGAACATATCTTATAAAGCTTGATTGCTGGACCCTACACATTCATATACAATGTCAACTGGATTTATAGGACAGGCCTGAAACTGAAGTGAGTTTTTTTGAAATCACAATCAAACACCTTCGTGTTCAAGACGTTTATCATTCATGACAACCTCAAAACTGCAAACTTCTTCAGAAGTCTTAACACTGGCTTTGTTTCTCTAACAAAACTAAGTGCTTCAGAGACAAGAGGACAGCACTGAGCCACTCTGCTACCCCTTGGCAACACCAGCCCACAACTGCTCCCACCTCTCTCTCACCAGCACCCACAGCACTGCCCTCTAGTCAGCTTAAGAAATGCCCTAAAACTAGTAAGAACTTTGCTGGCATTCCCCATCCCACCTGGGGCTGTGCTGCTCCTCCACCGGACCGCGGGCACGCTGCTTCTCACCGTCCTACCTAACCACTTACCAGTCACACCGCCAAGCCCCTCGTTACTTCACTTACATAGCTACAGCAGAGCTCTTATTCCGAAGCTTTCCAAACATTGTCTGAGAGTGTAAGAAGAGCAGTTCCAAGGCTTAAAGGAACACACTTGCAGATACAGAAAGCAGGAAAGATGGAGAAAAATCCGCAAAAACAAGGGGTCAGCTGGCTCACAACTGAAAGGCTGATGAAAGGCAATGCATCTGTGGCACCCGTTCACTTAATACAGAGGGGATAATTAATGGCACCTTGTCACTTTGCGAGGTTCCTGCCACCAATGGCTGGTCTTGTGAAAACAGCACGAAGCGCACAGTGAGGTAAAAAGACGTAAACCTGCTACAGACATTTATTGAACTAAGCCACTGGTAATATATTTTATACGGAAAAAACCCTCACCCAAAACACACCGAGTTTTACTTCTAAGACCCAGAGCT
>NW_009951973.1:911-14323 GCF_000747805.2 Chaetura pelagica | reverse complement strand
CGCGGGGTCCCGGGCCGAGCGCGGCTTGGGTGTTCGCGGCGTGTGAACGCTTCGTGGGGAGGAGACCGGCGCCGTTCACGCCTGGTGGTGTTTAATCACGGGTTTTGACAACTTTGTCTTCCCGTCTCGCTTGCCAGGGGCTGGGAGGAGGACGCAGAAGTAGCTGCTGTCACGCCGAAAGTGGTGCGAGCCCTCAGGTCCCCGCTGTCGCCCTCCCCTCAGACCGAGAACAGGTACCGGCTGCCCGCCTGCGGTCACTGGGGCTCTGGGTCCGGCTGGAAGGGTCTGCGAAGCAGAAATTTGTCTTCGTTCCAATTCATTCTTCCTGGTGTTTTGGCAACGTAATCAGAGAGAGCGTTGAAAGGACTTATTAGGCTGAGAAAATGGAAAGTCACTTCAATTTGCTCGTAGGGCCTCTTAATGACAGCTGTCACTCTGCCATTTGTTTTGAGCCGAATAAAATTGTGCATATAGAAGTTTTGTTGCCAGACAATGCAAAAAAAAGTGCTTGCTGAATGGTGTGTTCCAGGTATGTTTGATTCTTCTTTCTAGGAAGGTGGAGCTGGAGCTGGGTAATACCATTTTGCTGAGGTGTATTTAGTTAAAAATACAGATTTCTCCTTTAAAATCCATAGGATAAAGGCCAGACGTGAAACTTTTCATGGTGTGTAGCATCTTATTTCGTGGGAGCCCTTTTGCTTGATCCTGTTTTGATCTTTTTGGCCAGTGTAGATCTTTGCTTTACAGACTGTTATTTTGTACTGTGAAGTTTTAATATGAAAATAGTTGGTAAAATTAGCTGTGAAGCAAGTTGTCTTAGGTGCAGCCTTCAATGCTAATGACTGTTTTTGTGCTCGAGTCTTCACACTGCAAGAGAACTAATAGTACAGAAGAGGGTGGTGTAATCCACGCATGACATACTGCCATGTAAGAAGTAGTTTGCAAATATTTTTGCTATTCTCTTTTGCTTGATGTTACCTCACTAATGTTGCAGTTCCAAAGATTATTATATGGTAATATATATTATGGTCAAGAACACATGGTACAATTTTTTAAAAAAATTGGGAATTGGGTCTTTAATGGGAACTGTGATGTCCTGGTTATATTGAAGTCAATGGTGACAATGCAGTTAACTTTACTGAGGCTGGTATTTCACCCAATCTAGCTGAATTTGAGGTTGAAACAACATATGCTTTCCCTGAGTGAATGGAAGTGATGATAGTTGTAGTAACTATTGCAGCTTATACTAGCAGTAGGTTTCTTACGTGTTTCCAGTGAGAGACCCTTGTGATCCCTACCTCAAAATTTAAAACTTTCACAAGCCATCAGTTTATAACATCTTTCAAAATTTGAGTGAAACAAGGAGAAGGAACATCTGCCGGATTCCAACTGCTATTATGTCCTTCTAGCCTGCTTTTCTTTCCTGTGCTCACTTTTTCCCTTTCCATTTTTTTCCCCTTCCTTTCCACTCCTTACAATGTATTAGTTTTACAGTCCGTACTCTGTTCTGCTTTGGCTCTTTTAGCTGTCATTTGGTTCTCCTCTCCACTCTGTTCTGTGCTACCTCTGTTGTTCCCCCCTGCCCTGGCTTCTCATAATCTTCCTTCCCCCTGCTCGTTTCTGAGCTGCAGTCTCCTGCCACTCAGCTCTGTGCACTAAACCATGGAGTCAAATTGACTAGAAATGCTGGCAGATAGCACTTCAGAGAACAGAGTCTAGATACTTCCCATCTGCTGTTCGTGCGCTCACAACTGGAGCAAAGAAAGTGGCAGCAGCACATACCAGAGAGGGCTGAAAATTCGTGGCACGTATAGGCCGGTTTTTAATCTCTGTAATAAGGCAAGTGAGCATGAGATTGTAAATACATGTTTTTCCTTAAGCCACTTGTCGGATTTTGGCACCAGTTTGGAGCTAGTTTTGATCAACCTGAAATTGTATTTCTTCATGACCAAGTGACAGCAAAAGTGTGACAAGTAAATTATTCATTAAAAAAAGTTTAATTTCACTCTAGCTTCTGTAACTGTAGTATCTTTGGAGGGATGGCTTACTGGCTGAATCCAGAAGAGGATTTCTTTCTCACCTGAGTGACTACACCCAGTAAGCTGGCCTGACAAGGGTTTTGTGGCGCATGTTTGGCATATGAGGAAGGAGAGATAGCTGTTGTACTGACCAGGAGCTGTTACTTAATCCAGAGAGCAGCTGGACTGGGCAGGGAGCCATGCTGGGGGAGTTTGATCCAGGCAGCAGCTGGACTGGGCCTGGCTGAGGGCCATGCTGGAGAGATTTGATCCAGAGAGCATCTGGACTCATTCAGGAGACTCAGGCCAATCCTTCAGTGATGGAGATGGATGGCCTGGTCAAGAGGAATTAGATTCCAATTTGCCATGGGGTTTTGCCATGAGTATAGCAAAAGGACAGAAGAGTCACTCATTGAAATAGGTAGTATAGGAATTAGTGAATTTTTTAGCCACGTGAGGCTACATCAGGATGTTGTAGGATAAAACTAGGAAATGTCTGTAGGTTCAGACTTCCCAAAGTACAGTTCTCCTAAAGAATCCTGACATTTTGAATGGCATTGTGGTGTTGCTGACAGCAGTGCCCTTTCCTGTGTAAGAGATGTTCATGAATGTTAGGTTAGACTCTGACCTCTTCATCAGCTTGATGCATTTTTCTGGCAAACTAAGTTTTTTTTGGTGGAAGCATCTGGGAAAGGAAAAAAAAACAAAACTGGCCACTGTTCTTCTTGAACTCTTAAGTATGTGTAATCTAGATAATCTTCAGAACTGCAAGCTAATCTTTCTGGTTTATCATGATCTACTTGGCTGCTGGAGGCATATTTGTAACCAAACATCTGAAGAATCTCCAAGGCCCTATTATTCTGTTGCCTTGCAATATTGAAAGCTAATCTGTTCTTTCACTTTGAGTAATTCTTTTAAAGGATGAAACTGAAGGATGAAAGGACGAAAAGCAGAGGATTAGTTCAAACTGTCAGATATTTAGGCAGCTATTACAAACAGCAGTGTTTAATTAGATGGTGACTAGGCACCTAAAGGTCTCTGAAGATCTGTGTCTTAGTAAATAGCCTGGAAGATGTGATTTGTCCCTTTTGGGACATTTCTTACCACTTCTTGTTATGTGTTGGATATCTCCAACAATGTGACTGCCCTTCCAATGTGACTTCCAGTTTTTGTCTTGGGTTCATGTCACAGCCTGCTATGCCTGTTGGTATGGTTTCTTACCGAAAACAAAACCATTGTTAGTAAGATTTATCTTGTAGTCCCCAAATCTATTCATGGAAGCAGTTTAATTTACACCACAATACTATGGTTCTCTGGCCCAGGGTGTGCTATGTTACTTAGGCAGAAATTCTAGCTCCTTTTGTACTGCCCAGGAATATATCGCAGATAAATAGTGCCAGGTCCTACAAGGGAAGTGAAGAGAGTTTTCTCAAGCACTTTTTATATATGCTTTATGTACAAGGAATAGCAAGGCAGTAGTACCTTGAGGAACAGACAACTCTGTTATTCTCTTTGTGTTGCCAGTTATAAGGCATTCACTTACTATTTCCCTAACTTACTCTGTCTTCACAGGTCCAAGGAAAGCACAGTGTAGAGACTATGGGGGTAATTAAACAGTGTGAGGAAGTGATTGAGGAGCTAGACTAAGGAAGTTATTAATACAGTGTTCAATAGTTGTGGTTTCTCCCAATTCCTCTTTATGGAAGCTTAGGAAATAAACAACTATACTTAATTAACAGAGACCTGTACATTCTGTCTTCTTTCAAAATACTACATTCAGGTAGGCAGGAAAGGAAGAAGAGACAGGCTATTACCACAATTATGAACAGCAGCTTAGTATATTGCACAAATAATTTGCTACAGTTAAGATTAGTCAGCATTAGTGGCCACTTCACTAATTTTGCTGCTCCCTTAGTATTTTTTCCCCTTCATTTCCAAGTGATGGATGGAGCCATGTTTTAGGACTGCATTTCTAACACATGCCTCATGTATTAGTTCTGTCTAAGTGAATAGGTGTTAAGTTGAAAGCAGCTGCCAGGACACATTTCTGTTCTGACAGTGGTGAAAGGTTTTGCAGCCTCTTTCTGTTTACTTGGTCCAAGTGAAGTTGCGCTGTCATTCTGTCTATCATGTACTACTGTAACATCATTTTAGTTTAAGTACCTTATATACACTTTAGCCACCTTGAGACTCTGAACGTTGCTTGTCATGTTACCTGACATGTGGTTTATGGATTTTATAAATAAAAAGTATCTGATGTTATGTATAACTCTGGTGAAAGCACTGGAAGGTCTTCCAGATATTTTCAAAATGCAGCTTGTCTTAAAGACCTGATTTAGCATAAATAGATAAGCAAAACCTCCATGGGAACTTGAACAAGGATAGTCTCTTTCAGTTACTGTGATTAACGTTACAAGACAAATTCTTACTCCTGTGGTTTGATAAAGCCGTTTTTATAGTCCATTTCACCAAGCATTTAAATTGTGTATTGCCTTATTAATCAAGGCGTTGTGAACCTTAAAAATGTCACTATGTTCTTATCTTCTGGTTCATTTGAAATAGTGTCAAAGTTAGCACTTAAGAGCACTCTTCTTAGGGAAGTATGGATTATGGGTTTTTTTATAGTATTCAACAAATAGGTTATGAGATTCAAATATAAATTAGTCTCTTCAAGGCAGAGATTAAGACAGAAGGTATTCACAATCTGGAGATTGTTGTTCAGTAACAGCTTGGTAGAAGGATATAAATGTGCAATTTTGCATGCAGAAGTTACCCTTTTTAGCTGGAGATGCTCAGCTAGGGCAGGGTTCAGAGGTCCTGTGCTGCTTCAGGCAGACAAGAGCAGGCAGCCACAGAAAAAGTGCAGCAACTAGTTCTGCTGGGCACGGAGTGAATAAAGCCAGTGAGTGGGATTTTTCCTTCTGTTCAGTGTGAATTTGGCTCTTGCTGAAATTAGGGGTGAAATTCTTGTGTTCAGAGATGCCTGACAGTCCAGTTCTAAGCTCTTCTGAAAATCTCACTCCACATTCTTTCAGTTGTTTCCAGCTGATTTTGTGGGAATTCTGGAAGATGGGCCTTTCATATCTTTATGTTGTAGAATAATTCACAGCACTAGATTGCCTTTTTCCATGTTTTTGTGGAGGTTTTTTGTTGGTTTGGTGGTGGTGGGATTTTTTTAAATTTTTTTTTACCCTATCATTCATCCTTTTTGCATCCATCCTATGTCCATCCATTTTCCTACTCTGACAACTGTTTGGGAATGAGTTTGATTTTGTTTTTACAGGGCTTCCCTTTCCTTCGCCTCCCTGTACCACTGCTCCCCCAGAATTCCATGTTAACTGAGGTATATATCTGTGTGGTGAATCCCTTGTAGTCTCAGGACTGAATGCTACAGGTGCAGCAGAAGAGGCTGTGGATTTTCCATCTTTATTATTCTAAAGCTGGGTGCAGTCCTTGTCTTAAAGAATTTTACAGTGTAAGGAAATGCTGACTTCCTAAAAGCAAGATATAGAATAACAACGTGCTGATAAATATGGCACATGGTCTTAATCTACTGTGGATTTATTAAAGTACAGATGGTGTACTTTCTCAGTTCCTAGAATTACGATAGGAAGTGTGTATTCCTCAAGCTGTTCATATATGATAAAACCCCCCCCTCTGTTTTTCAGATCTTGGTCAGTGAGGTTGACTTTGAGAACATCTAAACTTTAAGGGAAATGCAGCAGAAATGTCCTTGTTTCATCAGTTTTATGAGTTCAAGCCAACAGAATATAACATGGTTTCCAGTTCGAGTTCTCATTTAGCTTAAGAGTTTGCAAAATTAGTTGAATGTAGCTTGATATCTGCATTGTTAGTGATATTATCTGATTTCATTGCAGAAGTTTTAGTGCCGTTCTCAGTATTGAACAAAGACTGTCATCCACTAGGTCAGGTAAATTCGTTTAGTGATAAATGTTGTCTAGTGTAATTGCCCTAAGTGATCAGAAATCTAATTTGAGTCTGATCTCTGTACGACTGCAGTGAATAATGCAGTAGAAGCCTGGGCTGCTCCTTGCACACCTCTTTTATCTGGGTGCAAAAATCTTTCACTCGTAAAGCAGAGGCCACTCTGACAATGAAACAGAAATTCAGAAATTTAACTTTTATTAAAGTAAGTCATCCTTGCAAATGAAATGTTTTATTTCTGTATCCTTTTTCACCATACAAAGTGTTGAGCAAATTTACGGTGAAAAAAAGCCATAGAAGAAGTGTTTTGGTGATCTATCTTGTGCCTGCTTTATAAGAATAATTTGGATTAAAATTTGTGTCTAGTTTTCCTCAAAGTTGTGCCATTTTCACCAATCTTTGTGTGTGTCATGGAAAGGGAAGGAAAGATTCATTATTCCTTTTTTCTCCTCTTGATGGCTGGAAAAGTGATTGTCAGGATTTAATAACAGAACAGGGATTTATTTTGCTTATTCTCTTTTATCTGGTTTCTTCCTTTTTTGAACATTTTCAAGTCTTGAAAATGTGTGCATAAAAAGCAATTACAAATTAAAAAATGAGGCTTCTTGCTTCAGTTGATCTTAGTGCTATGAACTTGAAAGACTAAAAGTCTACTGAGTAAAGCTTGTATTTGGTTGAGAGAATATTCACTGCCTCCACTGATCTCAGGACATAAAATAATAGGAAGCTGTAATGACCTTGTAATGATTCTCTGCACAGAGTTGAAACCTACTTGTGAAAGAATGCTGGTTCTCTGACACTGCCTGCAAAGGCAGCTTGGAGTGAGCTGATCAAACATAACTACCTGCTCTGACTTGGTCTTCCTGCAAGCCTTCCTGTGTTAAAGAGGGTCTCCTCTGGACAGCTGTAGGTCAGAAGGGCTGGAGCCACTTCTCAAATCAGCATCCAGCATCTTCATTTTTAGTTATAATTAAACACTTATTTGCAGCAGTAACATGCACTTGGCATATGCTATCAATAGTTTGGTTTTTAAGGTGCTGTTTATACAGTTAGGTTTTGCCTGTAGCCATTTCTCTTACTTCAAGCTGCAGCTGCAGAAGAATCATTTACAGAAGGAAGAAAGAGGAAATGTGATTTGGTGCTAACTGAATTTGTTTGGGAATGGGAGTTGGGTTCCTTTGTGAAAGGATCGACCTGGTTCTTTGGTGTAGGCAGAACCATTCAGACAAAGCTGCAACAAATCTGTGTGCATAAATGGTGTAGGTAGATTATTTGCTGGCACTTACTATGTCAGATCTGTGAGCTTGATCCTTTGAACTGGGTACTCTGAGAGCCTTCTGCCCTCACGCTTACATTTTGCCCCTTGAAAAAGAAGGAGCTGTATACAAAATCAGCCAAGGAGCTCTCAACAGGTAGTGCCAGCTGTTTCTCTCTATGAATGTCACTGCAGAACTGCAAGGACAGAGGTTTACATTGTGCTGTCCTACCATTGCCCTCAAAAAGGGTCATGCAAACTGTATACTGCATTTATACTGGGCAGAAGTTCCTGTTGGTGGAAAGAAAGGGAGAGAGCTGGTCTATCTCCTCTGCAGTCTATGTTCTGAGTAATCTGCTCCTATGGAGTGACTGATTCACTAGAAAATTCATGGGCAATAGAAAGAGAAGTTAAGGCACTTTGTTCTATTTCCTCCACTGACATAGCTAAGAACATGACAGTCAGTTCAGCAGCAAAATGAACAAGCATTTATTCTGCTTTTTCTTCTTCAGTTGGCTCTCTTCTCATTTGAGTTGGTTAAGATTTTAGTTGTTTAAAAAGAGAAGGCTCAGGGAGACCTTGTCAGTACCTGGAGGGAGGGTGCAGAGAGGATGGAGCCAGGTTCTTCTTAGTGGTGCCCAGTGACAGGACCAGATGCAGTGGGCACCAAATGAATCAGGAGGTTCCCTCCATACTTTAGGAAACACTTTTTCACTGTGAGGATGACCAAGCACTTGTACAGGTTCCCTGGGAAGTTGTGGAGGCTCCACCCTTGGAGATACTCAAAAGTTGTCTGGATGCAGTCCTGAGCAGCTGGCTGTAGGAGCAGGATGTTGGACCAGATGGCTTCCAGAAGTGCCTTCAAACCTCAGCCATTCTTGTGATTCTGTGACTTGAAATGGCATCTTTTCCACAAAAGAGCTTCAAAATCAGCTTGTCAGAAATCTTGTTGATAAGTGATCTCCATGTTTTAACATGTGAAGGCAATGGAGTTTTGGTCCTTGTTAGTAAAAGGATTGATGGTTCAGAAGCAGAGTGCATTGTGTACAAAGCAGGAAGACCCTTTCTCTTTGTGTATGAGTGCCTCTGTATGGAGGTTGTTCTGCATTTCAAAAAACAGCACAAGTTCTGTTCACCTCTGCAGCTCACATCCAGGAGTGAATGACACAGCATCTATGTCTTCTGTATTTCTAGTTCTGATTTGGACAAACAGATTGCAGTGTCTGAGTGCTCTGTAAGTTGTAAATTAGTGGAAAGAACCCAGAAGGAATGGGGTGAGGGAAGAGGGGAAGATGCTGAGGAGCAAGGAAAATAAAAATTCTGGAGGGAAAAAAGCGTTCTGATAAATGACAATGTGCACAGCAGAAGGTTGTTGATAGAAGAGAGGCACTGTGAGGTTGAACACAGGTACAGGGTAAATGGAAGTGAATGGTATAAAACCTTGGTAACTCAGTAATTTGCTAATTTACAGCTCAGTCTTCTACTAGGACTCCTAGAGCAAGAGGACCGCACAGGAGTGGTGAAAATAAGACAACAGGAATTAAAGATTGCTGTCTGGCAGTTGTCTTGGTTCCTTTTACAAATATTTGTTCTCACTGTGTAAATAAAGAATAAACAAGGGAGGAATATTAAGCTTGAGTGAATAAGCTAAGGTCCGAGTAAAAAGATCCACTTCACCTGTGATTTTTCCCTGTTACAGATATTGTCTTTGAATATTGTATTTCATAAACAGCTTTAGGAGATCACATCTGCTAAATATTTTATAGTTGAGTTTTTTAAATATCTTCAAAATATAATGCTAAAGAGGCTTCACATTTAATTTATTTTTTAAATTATATTTTCTGGTTACAGTGTAAAGCAGAAAGTATAATTCAGGCTATGAAATAGCTTTACTTCAAAGAATCAAATATTTTACAGTCAGTAGCAGCTCTTTTGTACAAGAGCTTCACAATAGAAGTCAATAAGATTTCTTTGGTAATATTTTCAGTTAAATCCACAATTATTAATCTTATTGTCATAGCAAAGTAAATGTGACAGCACTGTCAGAATATGTTCTGTCATTTAAATTTTGTTGCTTTTTCTCTCGCCCCAACCCTCCACCCTTTAACAGAACAACTGTTAGTAAAAATGGAATTTACCAGTTTGAACAGGCTTCAAAATGTAAGGCAATTCAGGACAACATTTTGTCATCATCTATGAAGAAGAAAAGGTAGGTGTTTCCTGTGCTTTTCTGCTTTGTTTGTTTTTGATAGAAGTGTAAAAAATCATCCTATTTTACATAATTCTTGATTATATTAATGTGCAGCTATACAACAGGAAACTGAAATTGTTCAAGCAATGTTTGCCTGTGGTTTTTTTCACATGGATTAGGTTTATTCAAGATGGGATTTTATTTCTTTTTTATTTTCACAATGTAAGTCAGCAAGATTTCTCTTTGCCAGTTAGCAACATTTTATTCCAAGATATTAACAAAAAAGGTTGAATAGAATCTGTGAGGAATAATTTCATTCTTGAGTTCCTTTGTACTGACTGGTGAACACTTCTGCTATGAGAAACCTCAGTTAATGGATCCTTTTCAGCATATTCACTAAAGTATGGAAATATACTTGTATTAAAACTTGCTAATTAATTGCACTCATTATAATAACTAGTCCACAGGAAACTAATAATTCAATTTTAGATACATTGAAAAAACACTCCAAATTAATTTTAGGTTTCAGCTTGCTGTTCTGCCTTTTCCTGACATAGAAAAAAAACTGTGATATCAGCCACACTCAAATTTCTTGTCCTTATCTGATGTGAAAGTGGGAGAAGCAGCCCATTGCTTTTGACATGTAACATTTTGCCTACATGGATGAACCAATAAATAAAACATTGTAAATAAGAAAAGCTTCCCATTAGGACAGAGTTCCAGCTGAAAATTAATTATGTGCCATGGTGTTTTTAAAAGTGGAAGCTTCCCTCCCCCCCTATTTGTCAAGAGAATAGAAATGGCATCAGAAACAAAAGCTCTGCTAAAAATTGTCTCTTCTAATTCAAATGGCTGAATAAGTAAAATTTTTCCTTAACACAGAAACAACAGTAAATCATTATCTTAAAAATGTCTCCTGTCTTTTCTTCTCCCTCCTCACTTTCTTATTGTATTTTAAGATCTTTTACCTGTTTCTAAGTCACCATATTCCCAGAATTCTCTGTTTACTCTTTTAATTCTTTCTTTTCTATAGCCTCTTCTCCCACTATCAAGTTTTTACTCTTTTGAAAAGTGATAGACCACTAGGTCAGTGATGCATGGCTAGTGAGAACTGGAATAGAGACTGGCAAAGAGGTGTCAGAGAACACAGCTGACTGAGGAAATTATTAACACCAAGAGAAGGATAAACAGTCACTGTATTGCCTCCAAAATCCAGTTATAGCAATAGAAATGCTCATATTTATCCCATGTGTTATGAAGTTGTACATGCTCTTCATATCTAGATCGTTTTGCAGCTGAGATTGTAGGAGAAACTTTATGAAGTGTGAGACCTTTCCTGTGGCTAAAGAGAAAGGAGCCTTACCATTTAATGAGGAAGAAGATGAATTGGGCAGGTAGGAAGAGAAACTGATCCTTGGAAGAAAGAAGCAAGGGATGTTGCAACTCATTGCCCTTCCCTGAGAAGAGCTGCAGGGGTCTTCATTGCATTTTCAAGGTGTGACTCACAGGCATGATCTATAAATGCTTTATATTGGAGTGTTGGACTTTTCAGGGACATTCTGGACACTCTTGCCTCTGAAGTCTGCAGAAACGGAAAATAATTACCAGTTCAAAGTTTGTAAAATAAATTTATATTAAAAACAGCTATGTAAGTGGGAGGTTATTATAGCAGGTATGTGCTAGTGGTGATAAAGAGCCTGAAATGCTGAGTTTTGCTGACACTTTTCCATTTTTATTCTGGAACAAGCCCTGTGCACACTCTCCTCAGCGCATTAAAAACTGATAGTTGTTTTGGTAGTATTAAAGTGTCCAAAGCAAAAGGGATCTTCCTTTTCACTTGCATTTCCTGGCATTGTTTTTCTTTTTTTCTTTCTTGAACCTAAGCTGCCAAATAGGAATATCTCCTTTTGTCATTCCTTCTGCTCATTTTTTCTTCTAATTCAAATAACTAGTAGGTGTTTAGTTTTAGTAAGTAACTAGCGGGGCTGCATCTGTCTCTGTGTTCTGACATTTTACCTGTTGTCTCCCTACTATCTCAACATTTCTATCCTTGCTGTTGTCCTTCAGATATCTGCCAAAAATTAGAAAATACTTACACTTTGTCAGTGCCTCGACTGTGCGTAATAATTCCACCTAGGCCACTGCAGTTAACATGGAAGGTCACTGTGTACCTGACAATTACTGTAGACCAAAAAAAAACCCTCCTAGGCTTTATTTATCAGCAAGGCTCATACAATTTAAGTGAGTTTCCTACAGCAGCAGATTATTACGATGGTTGTGGTGCAGGTGGCAGACAAAACCAGGATGAAATGTGTTTCACTCTTCTCAGCACTGTAGTTATTGTCTTGTTCATGTATTGTTATAGTTTAGAGCTTTTTCATGATAATGATAAAATGCTTTCAACATAACTGAGCATGTGCTGTAAGCTTCTGGATACCAGTGGAAATATATGTGTTGTCGCAGCTCTTCCAAGTGGTGGAGTGGAGAAGAAGACTGGGTTACAGCAGAGCCATGAAATGATACCCGGATGGCCTTCTGAACTGATACCATGGGAGGCTCCTTTAAAGCAGGAAATGCTGAATTAGGCTTTATGAGTAGGAAGTTAAAGCTTTCTGGGCAGTAAACCCAGCTGCAGGAAATCCCAGAGTTTCAGTTTGAGTCTCTAAAAAAAAATTAATCGATGGGAATATTGTCTGTATTCAAGTAGAGTTTGTTTCATGGAATATTGTTGTGAGTAGCTGTGGTGGATGCCTTGCAGAGCTGCTGCAGTTGGGAGATCCTGTTCCCCAGGACATGCTGCTGGGTTGTCTCTGCTTGCAGTGCTGTGCCAGCGCTGCCAAAGATGAGTTCTGACAGTCCATGTGTCTTTGTAAGTCACAAGAGGAGCAAAACTTGATGCAT
The DNA here is from genome assembly GCF_000747805.2 of Chaetura pelagica. NCBI lineage: Eukaryota > Metazoa > Chordata > Aves > Apodiformes > Apodidae > Chaetura > Chaetura pelagica. The sequence continues at coordinate 2,013 of NW_009951973.1, read as the reverse complement.
AGGATGAGCAGAGGTGGTGATCTGTCTTATAAAGACCCGTTAGTGGTAGTTTTCAGGGTAAGCTAGTGAGCTTAGACACCTCGGAGCAAGGGTGATTCCATCCAGTAGGGAGCTGAGGAAAGGCAGGAATGTTCTTGCATTTTAACTGGTGTTTTTACCCTAGGTACAGCTTCTCTTACATATATAAGAAGGTACTTACAGTTTCTGACAGTGAGCAGCCATGTGTCTTATGAGGCCTCAGAAAAAGCATTGTGGATGATGCTTTTTCTCCTTACCAAATGCTTCCCTGTAACTTGCTAACTTGTCACTCCATGCAATTTCTTTCTGATCTAAAGTAGTTTTTCTTTTAATTTCTGACTCTGATCATCTTAGCAATGTCTTTAGGCTAGAATTTGCTTTTTCTATATTTTTTTTTTTCTCCTAGATAATTATAGCCTAAGTAACTCTTCATGCCCTTTTATCCTATTAATTCTTGGAATTTTTCCATAAGTCCCAGCACCTAAGAGTTATTTGTTGTTTGGCCTTAAGAAATAAAACTAGATGAGTAATTCAATATTAGCTTAAGCTATTTTGGTCTTGTGCTCCTATTCCATCCTACCCTGACATGCATTCTCTGTCTGGCCCTGTGCTGGTACTGACACTGTCTTACCCCACAGTGAGCCAGTTTAGGTATCAGCTTCAGAGAGAAAATAATTCTGTTTCCTCTGGCTGCAGTTCCAAGGCTGCTAATTCAACATACCAGCAGGCAGCTGCCAAAATAGGAAGCCCTTGTTCCCAGCTTCTCCACTTCCATCACTCCTTGCTTATACTATGTATCATGTTTGATAGAATCTTTCCTGATCTGGTTAACACACTAGAGAAGAAGAAAATGTATATGCACTTTTTTTTCCCTTCTGTTTTTTGGTGGTGGTTTTTTTGCCATGATAGTGAGCTAAAGTGGCATATGGAGGCATTTGACAAGTGCAAAAGCTAGCAAAACCAAAACAGCTGGAGTCAAGTAAGTCTTAGCAGTGGCACAATGGAGAGAAGAGATTTGGAATTGAACTGGAGGGAGGAAGAATGTACTGTACCAGGCCGGATCAGCTACAGCTGCAATGAAACT
>NW_009951973.1:0-852 GCF_000747805.2 Chaetura pelagica | reverse complement strand
TGAGGAAAATCAGTTTATTCACAATGATTTAATTCCTTTAAGAGTTTGCCAAGTTTGTAGAATGAAAGTCATATGTTATCACGGGTGCAAACTTGATCCAAAGACCAGCTGTAAGACAGTTTTTCTCTTAAAAGTTTACTTTTCCATGAGGAAATAGGATGTGATTTTACTCAGGGAAAGCTAAGCAAGTTAGCTTTGGCAGTTGCAGTACTTCTATGAAGCAAACAAAAAAAGGGATTCATGTTTTCAAATATTTACCATAAAGTTGTGGTACTAAAAGCATGTTGAACACAGAAAGGAAGCTTTTAGATTGTTGGCCTCTGCTGCTGCAATCCACCACAGCTTTTTTAGAATCCTTTTAGTCCTCACACTCATTTAAAAACAGTTGCGTTTTCTTGCTATCCCAGTTCTTGTAAAACTGTTCAAAATACCCACTTCTATGTTCCATCTTAAACAAACTGAAGATCATTTGGTTTTGGGACAACACTAAGCCATTTTTGCTAAAAATAATACAAGGTAGATATTTTCTGCAGACATGAGTCCCATGTTGTGGCATCAATATAATCTCTTCTTCCCATTCCCCCAATCCTCTTTGTAAGACAGTTATTGTTTCTTAAAAAACTATATTAGGATCACAAAAAATAAATGGCAGAACTATTGACATGGAGCCTATAATGGAGACAGAAAGCTCTTTGGTTACCTATACCAATATAACCAAAGCACTGGTTGATGTAAAACAACAGATTGTTTTATTTAAGAAATAATTTTAAAGGAAACTTGCATCTGTAAATATTGGCCTGTGGTCTTAGGTGATTGAGTTGAGCTTTGGGGACTTTATATAGTACACGAAAT
>NW_009951972.1:82169-83448 GCF_000747805.2 Chaetura pelagica | reverse complement strand
GAAGGGGCAAAAAAAATTCCAACCCCAAGAAATGGTTTTGTTTGAGGAAAAAGGAGGTTGTTGGTTTTGATGCTGTGGGAAAGAAAAGGGTAAAAACAGGAGAGAACTCCAGAAATAAAAGGGATTTGGGTCTGGGGTCTGCAGAGCACGGCCCTGGCACAGGGTGGGGGGTTCTCCTGAACCCCCCCCGGCAAGGGATGGAGAGGGCAGAGAGATGTGGGGGTCGTGGCTGCTGGGGGGTGTTTGTGTTGGGGTGGTTGGTGGTGGAGCTGAGGGTGGTGGTGGTGAGGAGGAGGATGGTGGTGGTGGGGAGGAGGGGGAGGGGGGGGGTGGTGGTGGGGGGGGGGGGGGGGGGGGGTCTGGGAGGGGTCTGGATGCGTCTCTGATGAACAAAAGGGAAGAAAAGCTGCTTTCCTTCTCTGCCAGGAGGAGGGTGGTGGTGGTGTTGAGGAGGTTGAGGAGGAAGATGGTGGTGGTGGGGAGGGTGAGGAGGAGGATGGTGGTGGTGAGGAGGGTGAGGAGGAGGATGGTGGTGGTGAGGAGGAGGGTGAGGAGGAGGATGGTGGTTGTGCTGAGGGTGATGAGAGTGATGGTGGTGGTTGTGTTGGAGCTGGGAGAGGTGATGAAGATGGTGGTGGTGATGAGGATGGTGATGGTGATAATGGTGGTGATGAGGGTGGTGATGGTGATGAGGATGGTGGTGATGGTGGTGATGGTGATGAGGATGATGATGAGGGTGGTGATGGTGATGAGGATGGTGGTGATGGTGGTGATGGTGATGAGGATGATGATGAGGGTGGTGATGGTGATGAGGATGGTGGTGATGGTGGTGATGGTGATGAGGATGATGATGAGGGTGGTGATGGTGATGAGGATGGTGGTGATGGTGGTGATGGTGATGAGGATGATGATGAGGGTGGTGATGGTGATGAGGATGGTGGTGAGGGTGATGATGGTGATGAGGATGGTGGTGATGGTGGTGATGGTGATGAGGATGATGATGAGGGTGGTGATGGTGATGAGGATGGTGGTGAGGGTGATGATGGTGATGAGGATGGTGGTGATGAGGGTGGTGATAATGGTGGTGATGATGGTGGTGATGATGGTGGTGCTGAGGATGGTGGTGATGAAGGTGGTGGTGATGAAGGTGGTGGTTACAGCGGTGGTGCTGGTGCAGATGGGTGGGGGTGCTGGTGCAGACGGGGCGGCAGCGATGGGTGGCGGTGGGTGATGATGATGATGATGATGATGATGGTGGGGAGGGGGGTTGGCAGGGCTG
>NW_009951972.1:79054-79887 GCF_000747805.2 Chaetura pelagica | reverse complement strand
AAAAAAAAAAAAAAGAGAAAGGAAATAAGAGGTGGAAAAAAAAAAACCGACCCCAAACTGGGGGGGAAAAAAAAAAAAGAGACAACTTTTTGAGACTGGAATTTAAAGCCGAGGTAGGATTTTATGTTGTTTTGGTTTTGGTTTGAAAAAGAACCTCTTTGTGGTTTGAAGGGAGAGTTGAGTGATGTGGGGGCTTGGGAAGAGGAAGATGAGGATGGTGCTTCCTCGGCTGGGGCTGTAATTGAATTAACCGGGTCCAAGTTGCAATCAGAGGGGGAATTAGTTGAGCCCAGACACAACCTGCAGACCGAGGAGGAACTTTGATGCCATAACCAGAGAATCCTTAAATCAATACAGATGATTGTGCTGGATGAAATGTTTAATAAAGCAGCAACAGAGCAATGGTTATTCACGCTTGTTTTGCAAATACGAGCACTGGATTCTTTTAATTTTTCATTCCCTCCTCCCCCTCTTTATTTTTTAATTCCTTCCCCTCCTTCCCATTCACTCTCTGCTTTCTGTTGAATTTTCTTCCCTGTCAGATCTATGTGGATTAGAAAGGAGCTGGTGATTTGGGAAATGGGTTCGTGCAGTTTTCTTTGTTGTTGTTGTTGTTTCTTTTCCCCTTCCCTCCTACCTCTAACCAAACGTTTTGCTTCCCTCTTTTTAACCCTTTGTCTGTGACCGTTTCTTGGAATGGCCTCAAGATTCCAAGATCAGGGATTTTCAAAACCAAACCCGAACATGGATCTACCAACTCACCTATGAAACTGTCTGGGACTAATTGGGGAACTTGATTATTCTCTAATTTGTCCTCTCTGCAAATTCCTGCT
>NW_009951972.1:62784-79019 GCF_000747805.2 Chaetura pelagica | reverse complement strand
CTGATGGAAATTGGGATTTATTTTCTTTTTTACCTACTTTACTGTAGAAGGCAATTTTGGGGCAAAAAGAAAAATAAGGTGAACTGGGCGCTTCCCAGTTGCTTTTAATGGTCAGACTGGTCAACTTAGGTGCCAAGAATGCAAAATCTGGGCACGTATTTTGAAAGGTGTCTTGGTGCTGCTTAGAAGAACACCAAGATCTTCTGCTGGGTTCAGAGATGGAGAATCCCAGGAGGGTGATTCCAAGGGGAAAATAAAATATATATATATATATATATATATATATAAATATAAATAAATAAATTAGATTTCATTGTAATAAAGAACAAATGGGGGTGACAGCACCTGGGCTAATTGTGGGAAGGAGCAATTAGAGCCCTGCAGGTTTATGAAACCCCTTTTGATTCCTATTTTTTGGGTGAGGGAAGAACAAAAAAATAACAAAAAAAGAAAAAGCAAAGCTGGTTTGACCTTTGCTGGACCCGCTCGTTTGGGATCTTGACCCAAAAATTGGGAAGAGAAATCAGCCTTGGTGGTTCTGTCCAGGGCAAGGCTGTGGTTGGGGTGTGACATGGAAGGTTTTCTCCTGCTCTTGGGGTTCCTTGAAATGAATAAACAATCTCTTTTCTCCCCCCCCAACCCATGGCCTGTAATTCAGAGGAATTTAGTGTGTGTTAATTCCCTCTGATGGGGAAAACACCAGGAAAAACCTTCCTGGTCTCCTTGGAGTTCACCTGGGGCTGCCAATGTTCCTGCAGCCTCCGCTGCCGTGGTCGGGGTGTTGGGAAGTTCTTCCCAGGTTTTCTGTTCTTCCCGGTTCTCCGTTGTCTTCCTGCTGCTCCTCCCTTGGCAGAGTGGGAAGCACAGAGCTCCTGGCTTGCTGGTTTGTCACCAGGCCCAGGGGGACGTTGCAGAGGGCAGGACAACAGAGAACCAGGTCCAGAAAGTCTTGGTCTGTGGAAGGGGGGAGAGCATCATCCATGGAAAGGGGGAGAACATTCCCCATGGAAAGGGGGAGAGTGTTCCCCATGGCAAGGGGGAGAGTGTCTCCCATGGAAAGGGGGAGAACATTCCCCATGGAAAGGGGGAGAACATCCTCCATGGAAAGGGGGAGAGTGTTCCCCATGGCAAGGGGGAGAACATTCCCCATGGCAAGGGGGAGAACATTCCCCATGGAAAGGGGGAGAACATCCTCCATGGAAAGGGGGAGAGTGTCCCCTATGGAAAGGGGGAGAACATTCCCCATGGAAAGGGGGAGAACATCCCCCATGGCAAGGGGGAGAGTGTCCCCCATGGAAGGTGGGGAGCATCCTTCAGGGATGCTCGTACCCCGAGTGCTTTCTAGGATGAAGTTGGGCACTTTTTGGCTTTGGTGGCAGCAGGAGGTCCCCACATGGAGCTCTCTCCTCCTTCACCCTCCAAGGCAGGCTGAGCCAGGAGGAGAAGGGTTGTGCTGGCACCCACTAGGCTGAGGGGCTGGGACGTGTCTCTGGGCCTTCCCCAGCACTGAGTGGTGGCCCCAAAGTCCTTACCCAGGGAGGAGAGACTTTTATTCCTGGGTGGGCACTGGTGAGCTGCCATGTGCCACCCACCATTGGCTGGTGTCTTTGGTTTTTTTGGGGGGGGAAGTGCCTTTCATCCAATGGGGGCTGGAAACGACGCTGTGTGATCATCTCTTGGTGTTCCTCAGTGACCAATCATGGTCTGTGCAGGGCCATGGGAGCACCACCATAGGCTGATGGGTGATGGTGTCACTTGCTTGGGTATAACAAAGGCACCTCAGGAAATGGGGGGGGGAGGAGGGGGGGGATGCAAACTGGGATGAGGGTGAAGCTTGGTGGGGAATGGAGCCACCTGGAATGCATGGAGCCTGTGTGATGGGCAGGAGGTACCCGTGCTGGTTGGTGATGCAGGGGATATGTTCAAAGCTCAGTCTGGCTCTCCAGAGCTTGTGCACCTCAAAAAAATGGTTGTGACCCCCCCTTTTCTGCTCGGGGACACCCCACAGGGCTAAAGCATCTCCAGGTCTTCACCCATCTCTTTGTACTCCCAGCGGCGTGAACGGGAACCAGTTCCTCCCCACCTGAGTGGAGGCTGACCCTGGGGCTGGGTCCCTCGGGGCTCCGGGTGCTGTTGGACCTGGTCACTCTCCTCCAAGTCCCAATTTTTGTTTCTTTCTTTCTCTTTAATCCAGATTTTCCTGGGGTGGGGTCGTGGCTCCGAGCGGCGGAGCCGCGAGTTCCCCCGGAGCCCTTTGGGTTGGAATAGTCTCCCAAAGAGCTGATGTAGGGCTTATTTTTTATTTCCCCCCTCCTTTTTCTCCCTGCTGGAACACACCAGCACCAGGAAAACCTGGTGTGACATTGATCCAAATTGCAGTTTACATGTGGCCATTTAAGCTTCCTTGGACACTCTGATGTGACTGGTTAACACTCAGCACTGTCTGCTCCCCTCTCCCTCCCGCAGCCGTAACTGCTGGGGACGTGGAGAGGAGATTCACCTCCCAACATCCTTTTCCAAGCTCAGGATCAGTGTGTTTGGAGCAAAAGAATCACCCCAAAATAAGGAGCAAACCCCCAAAATAAGGAGCAAAACCCAAAAACAAGGAGCAAAACCCAAAAACAAGGAGCAAAAAAGCAACGCGAATTTTTCCTACCGAGAAGAACCAACCAACCCAGTGATTGGAAATGATGAATTTCATTCCATGTATCGTTTCCATCTGGGAAAGATCTTGTGACTGGGTCACCTTTGGGTCCCACCTTTAATATTTAAGCCTAGGGTGCAGAAATGCAGCAGGTCAGGTTGGTTTGGAGCCCAAAAACCCTTCGTACCTTCCTCATCCTACGAGCGACGGGCTGGTCGGGGACACTGGAAACACCCAGAAATTCTCCTGCTGCTGGAGATGAACTTTTTTCTTTGCAGAGGATAAAACATTTGATTTTTCTTATTCTTTTTCAGTCTATAATATTCACAATTTCTCAGCCCTCAGACTGTGGGGGGGGGGAAAAAAAAGGTTAAAAAAATAATAACAAGGGGATTTTTTTTCTTTTGCATCTGAGGAAAATTGACATTTCCCAGACTGAGGGAATTATTTTCTGGTCTTTGACGGTATGAAATGGAAAACAAAAGGAGGCCCTGATGGCTTAAGCCACCTTGAGGTCTCCTCAGGGTGGGAATGATCCCTTTTCCTCCCTAAAATGTCCCTCCTGCCACGGCCCCGTGTGCGGTGGGTCGGGCAGGTGTGGAATGACCCCAAGGAAATCATCTAGATAAGATATGAGATGTATGTGTGAACACCCAGAGATTTTTGGAGCATGTATCTTTATATTTCTGGAATATATCTCTCTATATTTTTAGAAGATGTCTCTCTCTTTTGGGAATACACACCTATTTTCCCACCTCCCGACGATCTGCACGGGAGACGCGCGGGCTGGCGGGGGGGTCCTCACTCCCAACACCCCCCCCTAGAAATTTTTGGGGTGAGCTGAGGTCCAGGCCACCCTGCCTGGCTTTAGGGGTGCTCCCTGTGCCCAGAGCAAGGGGATATCTTCCTGCCATCCCGACTTCCAGGGGTCAAATATCCTTCTTGCAGCTTCCAGCGGGGAGCTGGGCTTTGTGAGGAGACCAGAGTCTTTCCTCTCCAAACAATCCAGGTTCCCAAAGCCTGGAATGTCTTCCAGGGAAGGGATTTTTGGTGTGTTTTTTATGATGTCAGGATTAGGAGAGAAGCTGAACTGGCTCTAGAAGCTGTTGAGGAACCAGTTCAGGCCCTGCTTGAATTTCAGGCTCTGGGAGGGGATGCGGGAACCGGCCGTAATTCATCCCCTGGGCCCCCCCCAGTTTCAGCCCCCCGAGGGGTGCAGGCAGCTGCCCCTTCCCTCTGCCCCCCACCCTTGTCCCTCTGCAGATGTGGGTCAGGTTTTCAGGTGGTTTGGAACACCCTGTGGTGGTTTTTGGGTGCCCAATGCCAACATCCCTGTGGCAGGAGGAAAAGGGGATTTTTTGAATCCCCCCCCTGCCCTTATCCCTCGATGTGACAAGGGAAGGAGCTGGTGACAAGGGAAGGAAGGAGCTGGTGACAAGGGAAGGAAGGAGCTGGTGACAAGGGAAGGAAGGAGCTGGTGACAAGGGAAGGAAGGAGCTGGTGACAAGGGAAGGAAGGAGCTGGTGACAAGGGAAGGAAGGAGCTGGTGACAAGGGAAGGAAGGAGCTGGTGACAAGGGAAGGAAGGAGCTGGTGACAAGGGAAGGAGCTGGTGACAAGGGAAGGGAGCTGGGATCTGGCCCCGGGCAGAGCTGTGGATTATTTTGAAGGAAAAGAACCTGGAAGTTCTGGCTGAGGAGCCCCACAGTGAGGGACCCACCAAATCCCAGGGCTTGGATGCAGCCTGAGAGTGTCCTTATATCCCAAAGTGATCCAGGCTAAGAGAGAGGGCTGGGATCAGTGCTCCTGGTTGGATCCATCTCTGGTGATCAGTGGGTCACGGATCCTGGTAGAACTCCAGGATTTATCCCTCTCCAACCAAGCCCAAGCTTGGACCTGGCATCTGTAAGTGTCAAGCTAAGCTGTGTAATCCCCACCCAGCACTGAGGCCTGAGCTGCAGCTTTGACAGCCCAGACTAGGTGTAAAAATCATTGTAATTCTACTTCCAGGGCTTTTAGGGTTGTGGGAGCAGGGACAAAGTGCCAGGACATGGGGGGGAGGTGGAGAGAGCACCCACATGGGATGCACCCAGCAGGTTTCACTGCTTGGCTTTCAGGGGTTGGATTTGGAGGACATGAGATGGATCTGGGACAGGGAGAAAATGCAGCCCTTGGAGGAAAAGAATCCCCAAACCAGATTAATAAGTGGTGGGAATGGAAAATAGTGGGTATTCCTTGCTTTGGTTGGGCCCCAAGTCTGGCTGATCCTGTGGCTTTGGGTTGCTTGGGTCAGTGTGACTGAACCAGGTTTAATTGGACCTTCAGAAGCTCCTGCCTCCTGGAAGCTCAAAATTTCTCCCTTTAGAGGGAAAAAACAAAGCAAAAAAAGAAGTCTCCTTGACCTGTGTGTGAGCTACAGGAAGGGAAAGGGTTTGGTGGGGTTTTTTTTTTTAGTAAATCCCTATTATTTTAGGTAAGAGTGAAATCCTCAGCTTGGATGGTTTTTCATAGGAGTGGATTGTTGGGGTTTTTTTTAAGGATTCCTGGGCTGAGCATCTGGGCCAAAGAACCTTTCTCTGGCACCAGCAGGCACCAGCTGCTTGGGAGGAAAGTGCTTGAAACCCTACAATTATGGGATAATATATTCCAAGAGAGTTTCTTGGCTTTCTGTCCCTGAGCTGGAGAGTTTCTCTCCCTCCCCTGATCCTTGGAAAACGTCGTTGAACTTGGATGTTCTTGTCAGCTGCTCCTTTGATGGTGCTGGGATTGGGACCCTCCCTCACTGGTGATGATCCACAGGGGGCTGGGAAATTAAAATAAATTAAAAAAACACCTAAATTTTCTAATATTTGCTTTGAATTTGCCTCTGTGCTCCCTGTTTGGGGAGAGGAATCGTGGCTTGGGCAAGGGCTGAAGCGCTCGGGCCCCCGCAGCATCACTGGAAAAGCTTTGGGAAATCAGGAATCTGGTTTGGATTGTTGAAGGGAATCAGGCCCGTCAATAATTTGGAATTTTGGGTTGTCCTGCAAGGTGCTGTTGGTATCCAGAGGACTTTTTTACCCGCAGGGTTTGACCCTTAGGGTGCTCCCTGGGATGGGGACCACGGAGGATGATGAGTGGCCACTGATCCACCTTGTGATTTTTGCCAACAAACCCCATTCCCTGGAGGATTTTCTCTCTTCCTTTTGATTTTGGCTTTGAACAAACCTCCCCCCCCACTCCCCCCCTTTTATTTGATTCATTTTAATTTGTAGGGGTTTTTTAATTTAAAAATGAAGTCTTTTTTTTAATCTTACCCTCCCATCTCCAGGAGCACCAGCAGGGCTGGGTGGTTTTCTGGAGCTCAGCACCTTCTTGACACCCTTTCCCTCAACCTAACCAGTTATTCTGGGAGAAACTGGGAGCAGGAGAAGACCTGCCCGTGCTGACCAGCTCAGCCAAAGCTTTTACCATCACCAAACCAGGGTGAAGACAAAAAAACCACCTCCCTCCTCCACTGTGAGGGATGCAGGTTGCCATGGACAACCAGGATTATTCAGCTCCTGTGCGTATCGGGCCTGAAATATCCTAATTTTTTTGCTTTATGATCATTTTGATTGAGTTTTTTGAAACCCAGAGCCCTTCACCAACCCTTGGACAGCTCCAAACCTCCTCCCCATCCCCTCCTCCCCTCCCACAGCCCCCCAGCTCCTCCACCAGACTCTTATCTCCAATAATCCCCCCGTAAGAGGGTTTTCTGCTTGTTATGACACCCGGTGAAAGCGTGGGAGAAAGATCCTTTCTTCACCCTTGTCCTCCACAGCCAGCCCCTGGCCTGAATGGGAGGGTTTTTGTGTCTCTGTGTGCCTGACTAATTGAGCTGAAGGACTTGAGTCTGGAAGGGTTTGAAAGGGACTTTTGTTGCTGCCCTGGAGTTTGGGGAAGGAGACTGAGCTCTGATTTCTTAGGGGACGTGGGTCCTGGGCAAATTTTGACTCTCAAGTGCTCAAGTCTCCTGGTTCTTTGGGAAAAATGAGGAGGAAAAAAAAACCAAAGGGGGGTGTGAATTTGGTTGGTTGTGGGGTTTTTTTGTTGGTTGGTTTTTGGTTTGGTTTTTTTTTGTTTAGTGTATTTTATTTTTTTCCTTGGGTTGGTTTTGTTTTGTTTGTGGTTGGTTTGGGGTTTTTTTTTTGTGTTCTTTTGGGGTGTTTTTTTTGTGGTTGGTTTTGGAGGGTTCTCAGCAGCTCCAGGCTGGAAAATTGAGTCTGGCTTTGAAAAAAAGATCATAGAATCATTCAGGTTGGAAGGGACCTGAAAAATAATCAAGTTCCAACCCCCCTGCCATGAGCAGGGAACCACTAGATCAGGTTGCACAAAACCCCATCCAACCTGGCCTTAAAAACCTCCAGGGATGATGGGGCATCAACAACCTCCCTGGGCAACCCAGCCCAGTTCCTCACCACCTTTGGAGTGAAGATTTTCTTCCTAATATCTCACCTAAGTCTCCCCTCTCTCAGTTTAAAACCATCACCCCTTGTCCTGTCACTGTCTGGTCCCAGCAAGGTTGAGCTGGCTTCAGGAAAAGGCACAAGGGGAGGAGTTCAAAGCAGTTGCAGGAGGTTTTGCCTCTGAAAAGAAGAATTTCAGGAGCCTTTGCCTCCAAAAATAACAGTATCCTGAGCTTTTGCTTCCAAAATTTAAAATATCCACAGCCTTTGCTTCCAAAATTAAGAGAATCCAGAGCTTTGCCTTCCAAAATTAATGGTATTCCAAGACTTTGCTTCCAAAACAAATCACATCCAAAGCTTTTGCTTCCAAAAAGTATGAGTATCCAGAGCTTTTATGAAGGGATAATGAACCCCCCAATCCCCTCTGTGATCCCAGGGGAAGTTGTTTCCTGATCTAAGGGGGCTTCCCCATCCCGTTCCATCCCAAAAGGTGCTGAGCACCAACTGTCATGAGGTTCCTTGAGTTGTCCCTGCAAAATTCCTCTTTTCCTCTTGCAAAATTCCTCTTTTCCTCTTGCAAAATTCCTCTTTTCCTCTTGCAAAATTCCTCTTTTCCTCTTGCCCTCGCTGGGAATGGTGGAAAATCAGGATTATCCCTGGAAGTGCTTGAGTTTCTGCTTCCAAGTGGGTCGTCTCTGGCACCAGTGAGCAGAGCAGGAGGGACACCCTCTGCTACCTATGATAGCCCCAAATTCCATATTTTTCTTAAAAAAAACCCCAAAATATCTTGTTTGACAGGAAAACCAAGAGATTTGCCACAGAAACTTGGAATTTTAAAGGCTTTTCTCCCTTGGGAAGGTTGTTTTGGGGCACCCAACTGAAACCTCTGGGGACTTTCATCCTCCTGCTGCCCCAAGTCCCAACCCAAGGACTCAGTATTCCCACTTTTCTCTATCCAGGATATTTCCCTCCTGCCTCTGCTAATTTTTCAGGATCATTCTGGAATTTATGAATAATTTCAGGATCATTTTCTGGACTCCAGGACCAGCAGCACCTTCTTCCCAACCTGTATTTTCCTCATGGAAAAGCCCCATGCAAACCATCCTGCCTGGAATTCATCCTCCTTGACAAGGAAAATAGGGAATATTTTTTTTCTAGGAAAAAGGGGATTTGGGGCAGAAAAAAAAAGCTTGGCACGTGGTGGGAAAGACTGGGCAGGGTCACTGGAGGGTTTTTAAGTAGCTGGTGTTGGAAATGGGAAAGGAAGAGGTTGGGAGATGCTCAGCTGGTCCCTTTTGCTCCCATTTCACATTCCTCTTGGGATGTGCATCAAGAATCCACTTGAAATAATTGTCAGCAATCTTTTGCCTTTATCGTTTTGTTCTTCATTTTCCTCTTCTTTTCCCTCTTCTTTTGCCCCTCTCTCCAGTGCTCAAGGTTCCAGGCCCCATCCCACCCCCCACATGGATAAAAATTCCCAACGTGTATTATTTGGCAGTGGGGGGGTTTTAATGCCAAGTGATTAAAACCTTTTGAAAGTCAAATTTTTGATGGGGAGGCTGGAAAATGTTCTCAGCTTCCCTATTTCACTCCCCACCCCCTTCTCCCCAGTGCCCAAAAGCTCCAGCAAAAAATGCTGGAGGTTTCCAAGGCCAAAGAAATGCAACAAGGATGGGGGAAAAAAAAACAGAGCAACTGGGGTTGAAATAGGAATAGAAATTTAATGGGGAAAAAAGAGGGAAAATAGGAATAAAAATTTGATGGAAAAGGGAGGGGAAGGATGAAAGAAGGGAAGGAGAAGAGAATTCCAAAATTGTTCTGGTTGGAAAAGACCTTTAAGATGATGGAATCCAACTGTTAGGAATGAGCTCTTGAAGATGAAAATGCATTGAAAAAGTAAAACCAAATTAAAAATCACTTTTGAAAACGGTGCCTAAATCCTTCCCACGTGATTCCACAGGGGAGGTTTTAGGAAATCAAACCATTTCTGCAGAATTTCTTGCTGCTAAAAACCCATAAACTTGCTTTATTTTTTTTCCCCAGCAGCTCGAAGCTGGTCCTGCCTCTGGCTCCTGGGACACCCTTGACATCAGGTATTTTGACCACATTTTTATCCCTGGAAATAACATTTTCTAAGTTCTTTTTTTTTGTGCTGGGAAGAAAGAATCAGAGGAGTTTGCTGCACTGGGATATGATAATGATGTTGCATATTAGTCATTAGCAATAAGGAGCTGCCTGTGCTGCTGCTTCCAACCCCCCCCAACCCCCTTCAGCCCTTTATTCCTTGGCTTCCTCTCCCTTAATTTATTATTAATTTTTACAAATATCATTTTTCAATAATTATTCCATAAAATCACCCAATTCCAATATTGGAATCATGGATAAGCTTGGAAATCAGGGCTTGGTGCCCAAAGCAGAGCAAGGCTCACACCTGCCTCTGTGCTGGAGGCCAGAAGACAAAGAAACTCAAATTACAAGGAGTTTGGGGATATGTAAATTATTATTTTATTTCTTTAATTAATCCCCTTCATATATATTTATTTTTTTTTAAATAGGGAAGGGGCTGAATCAATTTATTTATTATTTTGTTTTGCCAAAGTGTTGAATATTTTACTCTCTGCAGAGGCCTGACCAGGCTGGGACCTTCTGAGAGCAGATTAATTAAATAAAAGGGTTTAATTTATTAATAAGTGGCCAGTACTTCTGGTTTGATGCATTTCAGGTTGCCTGTAAAATATTTTGATGGTGTCTTTAACCAAAGCCTTTAAAATCTGGGAAATTCTTGCCTGGATGATTTGTTCCCAACAGCTTCAATAATAGAGAGGTTTTGTTTTTTATCAGCAGATGGAAAAAAATAAATCTAAAAGGGGAAGAAAATCAATAAAAAATGGAAAAAAATAAATTAGAAGTGGGGGAAAAATTAAATCAAATGTAGCAAATAAAACAAATGTGGAAAAAAACCTAAATCCAGTGTGGGTATAGAAGGAAATAACGAGGGAAATCAGGAGGTTTTTGTGCAGATGAGGCACAATTCTTAGACAAACCAAAGCAATAATATTAAAATGCATTATAATTGCTAATCAATAATAACAGGGCAATTATCAAATATTCAGAATGATGCAGTGCATTTATTTCCCAGCCTTCCAGCTCGTTGTAACATTGCTCATTCCTGCAGCCCCTGGGTTTGGGGGGGATTCCCCGGGATTCCCCCGTTTCGGATCCCGACCCTGGAGCCTTTTTATTTTTGAGGCTGGGATGGGGGATGAGGAATGTTTCTTTTCCAGAGGTTTTTGGAGCAGTTTGGGAGCAGCCCCATCCCTCTGCCTGCCCTTCTTGTGTCTGTTTCCAGAGCATCCCGAGCTGCAAACGGGGCCTTGGTCCATCCCTCCCTTCCCGCGGGGAACAGACTCATCCACCATTGGGGAAAAATTAGAATTTAGGTTTTTAGGCTCAATTCAAAAGCCAAAAAAATCAGGAGCTGGGGATTTGGGGGGGGTTTGTGACTCTTTTTCCCCAGCAGAAGGAGGGATGGTGGCTCCTTGCGGGGCCTGAGCTCTCCTGGCTGCCGGAGCCCTCGGCCGAGGCAGCGGGCAGAGCTGCCCCTTCCCGGCCTTCCCAGCTGCATTTGCTCTTTAGTAGGATTTTCCTCTGGTTTATTATTCTTATTTTTTAATTCTCCTATTTTTAAAAAAAAATTATTTTCCTTTTTAAAAAAAAAATTTCCTTTTCTCTTTTTTTTCCCTTTTCTCTTTTTCTTTTCCCTTTTTTTTTCTCTTGTTCTTTTTTTCTTTTCCCATTGTTATTTTCCTTTTTTCTTTTCCCCTTTTTCCTTCTCCTTTCCCCCTCCTTTTTCTTTCTCTCTCTTTCTTTTTCCCTTTTTCTTTTTCCCTTTTTCTTTCCCCCTTTTTCTTTTTCCCTTTTTCTTTCCCCCTTTTTCCTTCCTTTTTTCCCCCTTTTTCTTTTCCCCTTTTTTTCCTGTTGTTTTCCTCTTTTTCTTTTCTCCTTTTTCTCTTCTCCCCTTTTCTCTTCTCCCTTTTTCTCTTTTTTCCCTTTTCTCTTTTCCCATTTTCTCTTTTCCCTTCTCCCTTTTTCTCTTCTCCCTTTTTCTCTTCTCCCTTTTCCTCTTTTCCCTTTTTCATTTTTTCTCTTTTCCCTATTTCATCTTTTCCCTCCCCTTTTTAATGCTTTCTCTTCTCCTTTTTTTTCCTCTTCTCTTCCATTTTTTCTTTTTCTCTTTTCCCTTTTTCTCTTTTTCTCTTCCCCTTTTTTCCCTCTCCTTTTTTTTTTACTCTTTTTCTCTTTTCCCTTTTTCTTTCCCTTTCTCTTTTCCCTTTTTCTTTCCCTTTCTCTTTTCCCTTTTTTTCCCTTTCTCTTTTCCCTTTTTCTTTCCCTTTCTCTTTTCCCTTTTCCCCCTTTCTCTATTACTTTCCTTATTTTGTTATTTTCCTTTTCCCTCTCCTTTTTTATCCCCAACTCCACATCCCAACCCACTTTGTCTCCTCATCCTCCCAGCACCTCCAACCAAGGGGCAGCTGGTCCCACTCCAACACCTTGGGTTGTTTTATGGTGTTCTCCTCCTTGGGTTGTTTTTTGGTGTTCTCTTTGGGTTGTTTTGCTGGTGTTTTCTTCCACCTCACCCCCTCCCCAGGGACCATGGGTGCAGGTCAGGGTGCTCAGGGCTGGACAGGGACACACAAAGCCCTGAGGAAGACACATGGAGGGTTGGGGGGGGTTTGCTCTTGTTATCCCGCTTGGTGCTCGAAAGAGTTAACCCATTAGAAATTCCGAACCCTTCTTCCGATAGTTAAACCTGATTTGCATGCATTTGCATAATGAATGTCATTTGCATTCTTGGAGGTTGGCTACTTCTGTGGGAAAAGTCAAAGCGGGATTGCGGGGAGGGCGAAGGGGGGTCGGGGAAGAAAGAAGGGAAGATTTTTTTCCCCCCACTCCCATCCCTTCCCCTCACCGTCCTCACCCAAATATCTTGTTTTTCACCCCTTTTCCCCCCATTTCTTACCCCCCCCACTCGATGTTTTCCCACCTCTCCCTTCCCCAGGATGCACAAAAGCCAACGAGGCCGAGACCAAGCGCATCCTTTCCCTCCTTTCAACACCCCCCCTCTGGAATTTTTCCCTCTTCATTCCATCTTGGCACCACTTCCCAGTACTGGGGGGGGGTCTCACAGCCCCCACACCCTGACGACTGCAATGGGAGCAGGAAAAAAAACAAGGGGGGGGAAGAAACAACAACAAAAAAAAGGGAGGAAAAAGGTGGGAGCCACCATTTTAGGCTTCTGAGGTGTAAAATGGCCGATCCTCCTTCCCCTCCATGGCCTTGGGCTGCCTGGGCTGCTCATCCCAGCCTCGCCTTGTCCTTCGTTTTCCATGATTTTCCATGATTTTCCATGATTTTCCTCATTTTTGTCCTGTTTCCTGACACGATTTCCCTTCGTTTGCCACACGCTCGGCACGGGGCGTCGTGGCCGTGAAATCCCCCCACCCCAGGCCACCCTCCTTCGTGCCACCCTCAGCTGGGGCATCAGGCCTGGAATTCAGGCCTTTTTGGCTTAAAAAAAAACCCCTTTTCTCCCCATTTTAATCATCTTTTCTAACGACCTCCACACCACATGGAGATATTTTGAGGCACAGCTGCCCCGTGGCTCCCTTGTCACGACAGGCAACATTTACTTCCACATATATTTTCAGAGAAACAGTAGTTTCATTTTCAACCCCCCCTTTTTTATTTCCAAAATCCAGGAAAAGTCAACTTTTTGGGTTGATTTTTTTGTTTTCCTGAGTTTTGTGCCTGTTTAGGAAGGGGATAAAAGAAAGAGTCGATGTGAAACGTGAGCAAATCGACCCGATTTTGGTGGGTGAGGAGCAGAGAGGGGTGAGAAGCTTCACCTGGCCCAGATTTTGGGGTGAAAAAAATGACTTTATGCAACATAAACTTGTCTGGGTGTGAACGGATTCGTTTTCTTTCAGCATTTTGGGGTGTTTTCATCTGAGGATCCTCCGGTTTAGGTGACAATCGCGGCGTTTTGTGAGGTTGGGTGAAAAGATTCTTAATTTCTCCCCCTCGTTGCCACGAAACCCAAGAACTTCAAACCCACCTGAGTGAGTTTAACCCTCGTGTGACAGGAAATTTTGGGGAGGGGGTTGAAAAGGAGCAGAAATTTCTCCTCAGAGGAAAAAGAAGCGGATTTTTTGGGGTGGGATTCTCTCCTGGTGGGCTGACGTTGGAGACCCAAGTCGGGGCTGGTTGGGGTGATCCCAGTTGAACCCCCATCCATGGTGGGGTCTGTGAGGTGGTGAATGTCACCAGAGTGTCCCTTTTGGTGGCCTCAGCTGTTGTCACTGGGGATGGGGACGTTTCCAACCCGGAGTTCCCTTCCACCTCCCAAACTGGCTCGTTCAGGAATGGGAAACACTTCCCTAAAGCTTTGCAAAAATGCACTAAAGCTCTTAATTATTTGGTTAAGCTTCATCTCCTGAGTTGTTTTCTCACTGCTTTTATTTATAACCTTTGGTCCCTGCTGGGGATTGTTCAGATCCCTTTTTTTTTCCCCTTCCATTTTCCCCATTTTTAACCTGGGATCGAGTCAGAAACGGAGCTGGAAGGAGAAGGTGGGTCTGGGGTCTTTGCTCCCACCAGTGTCTCTCACTCCCTTTGCACTTGGTTTCCACTGAACTGGGTCTGATTTCCATGTTTGGTGGGAACAAAGGGCAGGAGAAAAGGTTTTTCCTCTGGGTCAAACACCTCCTTGGATTAAATCAGCCAAGAAAATTCTCCACTGGGCATTGAGGTCGATGTGGACGTTGGGAAATGGAAGGAGAGTTTATAGAGATGAGATCTAGAGGAAAGTTGATCTGAATTTAATATTAGAATTGAAAAAGAGAAGAAAATGAATTAAAAAATAGAATGAAAAAAAAAATTTGGAGTTCAAAGTCGTTCAATGAAATCAAAAGGGATGTGGAATAAAATGGAAATTTGAAAAGAAAACCAGGTGATAAAAGGAAAAAGGATGTGAAATAAAATCAAATAATGAAGTGAAAAGAGAAATAAAATGAAGAAGGAAATGAGATAATAAAAATATTAAAAAAATTTAAAAATAAAATTTGAAAAAATAGAAAATTTAAAATTAAAAAATCAAAATATTAAAAATTTTAAAAAAGAAACATTGAAACATTGAAACATTAAAACATTGAAACATAAAAACATTGAAACATTAAAACAGAAAATGAAATTAAATTAAACAAAATTTAATGCAATGAAAATAAAAAAATAAATAAAATGAAATTAAATGAAATAAAATAGAGTGAAGTAAAATAAAGTAAAATGAAGTAAAATAAAGTGAAGTCAATTAAGTAAAATAAAGTGAATAAAATAAAGTGAAATAAAGTGAAGTAAAATGAAGTAAAATAAAGTGAATTAAAATGAAGTAAAATAAAGTGTAGTCAGTGAAGTAAAATAAAGTGAAGTGAATAAAATAAAGTGAAATAAAGTGAAGTGAAGCAAAATTAAATGAAGTAAAATGAACTGAAGTCAAATGAAGTCAAATGAAGTCAAATAAAGGATGCTCCAAAGCAACCAGGAGCCCCCAGAGATGGGCCCTCCCAGATGGGCAGCCTGGTTGTCCTCCTGGACCAACCTCCTGGTCCCAGGGTCCTGCTGGGTTGGGTTTGGGCTTTGTTGGCCTTGGTGGAGCAGCCTCTGCCCTGGGCAGGAACCCGGGGAACCCAGAGGGCACAAAAAGGAACTGATGGAGATTTTGAACTTCCATTTATTGTCTTTTAGTCCTGCCTCATCATTCCTGACTCCTCGGGGGTGGTGGGAACATCACTGTGGGCACAGCAGGACACGGGCTGGCACCACGCTCAGTGGGGATGAGGAGCAGTGATGGTGCCAGGAGAGCATTTCCCAGGGGAACATTTCCCAGGGGAACATTTCCCAGGGGAGCTTTTCCTAGGAAAACTTTTCTCCACTCCACATCCCCCCAGAGCAGAGTCCAGCTCCTCTCTCTCCCCATGGAGACCCTCAGGAACATCTCCCAGGGTCTTGGGTTTGGCCACCAGCAGAACTGCAAAGATGCCCAGAGTTTTCCAAAGGACTTTCCTCTTTCTCCTTCCCATTTTTCCTGCCAGGAACGTGGCTGTGACTTTCTCTCTGTGTGATCCAGCCTGGAGAGGACAGGGCTTGATTTTTAACACCTTCCCACCCTCTTTTCTTTCTCTCCCTACACAGGAGGAGCCTTGGGTCACCCAGCCTGATGTTCTGCTCAATTTCTGGCTGGTGAATCGTGGTGAAAGTTCACAGGGAATTTCCCAGTAAGTGGATTTATTTTTTAATTGGTTCCTTTTGGGGTTTTTTTTAAAGCCTTTCCATGAGCTCTTGCACCAAGGTGGGGCTGAGTCTCCCAGCCCAGGGTGACCCACATTCTGGGGGGAAAAAAAGGGGCCAAAAGCTCCTCCAGCACCTTCCTCACCCCCCACTTGGCCCAAAGGCTCCAACAACCTGGATTTGGTTGGTGGTTAACTTGGATTATTGCAGGTTTGGTAACTCCTAATCCTTAAATCCCATGGGAAGTGTCTTTCCCACCCTCAGGAACAAAGGGCTCCTTTGGCCTTTGTATTGGTTTTTTTATCTTCTTTGGGTTGGGTTGTTTGGGGGTTGGGTTTTTTTGGCTTTTAAACGGGAAAAGGGAACTAAATGAGTTTCTGTTGGTTTTGGTTTTAACTCAGGTCATTAGGACACAAACCCAGGAGTGGGGGCTACATGGGAGCAAAGCCCAGACCCCCAAGAGCCATGAGATCTTGGCCATGATCTTGGCCAGAAGGACCCTTAGAAGCTCCTCACCATGGCTGATCCCACCTGCACCCTCCTCCTCCTGCCAGCAGAGCCTGGAGCACAATGTAGATCCTCACTGGCACCAGCATCTATCCCTTGGGGACACCACGGGGACACCAGCACTGGTTTGGGGATGGATGGAGTTGGAGAGGACACCAGGATGTCCCCACATCGCCCCTGGTGGGACCCAGGTGGGATATGGGGACTGTTCTGGTGGGATGGTGGGATGTTGGATCCATCCAGGGATGGGGATGTTGGATCCATCCAGGGATGGGGATGTTGGATCCATCCAGGGATGGGGATGTTGGATCCATC
>NW_009951972.1:61975-62322 GCF_000747805.2 Chaetura pelagica | reverse complement strand
GATGTTGGTTCCACCCAGGGATGGGATGTTGGATCCACCCAGGGATGGGGGTGTTGGATCCACCCAGGGATGGGGACACCACATCACCCTGGGCTGCCACATCCATCAGGGGCTGGGGCCAGCAGGTAGAGCCATCAGGCCTGAGGCAGAGGTGATGGGCAGGGGGAGAGGGGCTGGGAAGGACAGTGCCTCCATTACCAGGGAGCAGCTGAACCGGGTCCTTTGCCAGTGGTCAAGTCTGACTCACAAACTCCGCATTGTTTCCGAGTGGGATCAGTACATTTCCCTTCTTCCCCCCCTGCCCCCCCCCCCCCCCTTTCCCCCTCTCCCTCCCCCTCACCCTTCAC
>NW_009951972.1:59705-61904 GCF_000747805.2 Chaetura pelagica | reverse complement strand
TTTCCCCTTTCCTCTCCTCTCACCCTCTCACAAAGCTCTCATTGTGCTGGGGGACTTGGTGATGGCAGCTTGGTTATTTGGGCCAAAAAAAAAGAGAAAAAACAACAACCCACCCCAACAAAACCCAACAAAACACACACAAAAAACAACAAACCAAGAAAATAAAGGAGTGGGGAGGGGGGGGGAACCCAACAAGGTGAAGAGGTTTAAATCAGCTTAGCCCAAATGCCAATTAAAAACCAAAGAGGATTAGGCTTGTGATCAGCAGAATAGACCATCATTGTACCCTGAGGGGGGATTCCCCACCCCCCCAGGCCTGGTGCAATCGTGTCCCAGGTCTTGTTGCCACCGTGGGATGGAGCAGGGGGGGAGTTGCACTTGACCCCCCCGAGCTGGGGCAGCCAGAGCTCGGTGGTTTTCCGGTGCAAAGACCTTTTCCTTGCATTTTTTGAAGTGTTTTGGAGGACTCGTGCCTGGGCTGGAGTTCAGCTGAGCATGGAGAGGTCTTGATCCTTCTGCCAAGGGGAAGAGATTGCCCCAGGATAAGGTCTTGGTCTGAGATGGTCCCATATGAGCTGGAAAAGGGTCACTGGGGTGAGGTTCTGGATGGGCAGATGTTGTCCCCAACTCCAGACCTTCCTGTGTAGCCCTGACCCATCACACCCAGAGCTCCCACACCATGGGATGGGGCTGTGGGGATCACTGCTCAGAGCTCTGCTCCCCAAGCACCAGCACCTTGAGTCCCGGGGTGGAGAAATGCCAGGAGGACCACATGGGCTGTCCTAAGGTTGGTGGAGATCCAGATAAGACTTTGTATGTCCCTGCACCCTGGCCTGGAGGTGACATCTTGGTGCTTTCTGTCCAGTTTAGTCCTCCAGTGCCACCCACCAGCTCATGGCTTGCAAAGTTTGAGGTCTAATGCAGCCAGAAACCATGGTCCTTGGAGCTTCCTCACCTGTGGGAGAGGAACTGGAGTGGGTGAGGTGGGTCTGGGTTCTTGCTTGGACGTTAGACCCCACCAGCTCACCCAGCTCCAACCACCAGGATACCAGTAAAACCCAGGGAACCCATGCTCAGCACCAACGTGGCTGCTGGAAACGGGGGTTGGAGTGACTTGCTGTGGTGGGTTCACTCCTGGAGAGTGGAGAAGACAAATCCCCTGTGGCCAAAATGGCCACGTGGGTGTCAAAAGTGTGTAGCTGGACCTGGGGTATCTTTTATACCACCCTGGAGACTCAAAAAGGGCCTTGATTTGGGTAGAAGGTGCAATGATGTGTTCACTTTAAAGCCAGTTTGGAAAGGAAGGTGCCAAGCCCTGCTGGGAGCCCATCCAAGCAGGGAGATGTTTAAGGACCATCAGCAACAAATTCTGGTGGAGCTTCAGCATCTCCATGTCTGGGTCCAGAGGGGTCACCCTGAGCCCCCTTTCCCTTTAGCCTGGACCTGCCTGGTGGGTGTGGGTGCCAAGGGCCCCCCTGCACATCAGTCCTGCCTCTTCTCGGGGTCCCTGAGGGGTGAATCCTCCTTCAAAGTCCAAAGGGACCATCACCTGGATGAGGTGGTCCTGGGGATTGGTGGATCCCAGTGTCCCATCCCATGGGAACAGGCTGCCATGGAGGCTGGCCTGGCCCCAGCTGGGAAAGCCATGGGAGAAGCTGAGTTGAGATGTTGCCACCATTGGTTCTGGATGTGAAGTGGCAGGGAAGGGGGAAAGGACAAAAGGACTTTTTCTCTGAAGAGCAGGAGAAGAAGGAGAGAAGCATCCCAGCTCTGGAGCAGGAGCTGTTGGTGTGGTGGTGGGTGGGATGGTCAGGGTGGGGTGGTCAGGGTGTGGTGATGGGTTAGATGGTCAAGGTGTGATGGTCAGGGTTTGATGGAGGGTGGGATGGTCAGGGTGTGATGGTGGGTGGGAGGGTCAGGGTGTGATGGTCAGGGTAGGATGGTCAGGGTGAGATGGTCAGGGTGACAGTTTATATAATGGATGGTGTGATAGTCAGGGTGCTGGTTCCTGTGCTGGTCAGGGTGCTGGTTGGGGTGATGGTTGGCCCTGGTACCCAGGCAGGAGCTGCTCAGGCAGCATTTTGGGTCTCAGGAGCTGCTCTTTGGGGCCTAGGCTGAGTGTGATGGAGCTGCCAGAGGCTGGGAGATGTGCCACCACCACCTCCCTCCTTCCCAACCCCTTGGGGCCCCCACCCCCCC
>NW_009951972.1:50325-58615 GCF_000747805.2 Chaetura pelagica | reverse complement strand
CACCCACCCACCCCCCCCCCCCCCCAAAGTCCCTTTCTCCTCCTGACAAGTGGGCACATCAATAAATTACCCCACCGGGCGAGTGTGGAACAATCTGTCCCCTAAATTCTATTCATGGCCAGACAGGCTCCATTATTCCCCCCACGATTAAAGCTGCTGGAGTAGCTTGCAAGGGGTTACAGTTACTCTGTCAAACTGTAAATAAGACACTAAAAATACAAAAAAAAAGAAGAAAAAGAAGGGGGGGGGGGGAAAGGGAAGGCAGACTAATGCCTGCTGCCTGGGCAACGGGCTGAATCCCTAATGACACCCGGGTACAAACTGCACATCAAGAGGGAAAAGGGACAAACAGAGCCCGGCCGAGCTGTGGCTCCACCACTGGGGTAGGGAGCTGGTGGCCCCTTCTCCCCTCCTGGGTGTGGGACACCCTTCCCCAGCCTTTCTGTGGAGGTCTCAGAAGGGGTTTAGGCTGGTGGGGGTGTTGGTTTTGGTGGAGGTGAAATCGTCGAATGGGGTGGGTTGGGAAGGAGCTTCAGGAGTGTCCAATTCCCACCCCCCATGGGCAGGGACACCTCCCACCAGCCCAGGCTGCTCCAAGCCCCACATTAGATCCTTGTACACTTCCAGGGATGGAGCAGCCACCTTAAAGATCACCTAGTGGATCATCTGGGTGGTCTACGAAGTCCCTTCCAACCCAAACCATCCCATGATCTAAAGCCCATCCATTCCCATCCCCTGCATGGAAAACAGTGGGATGGGTTGGGTTGGAAGGGACCTTCAAGACCATCCAGTCCCACCCCCCATGGGCAGGGACCCCTCCCAGCAGCCCAGGCTGCTCCAAGCCCCATCCAACCTGCCCTTCAACACCCCCAGGGATGGGGCAGCCACAGCTTCCCTGGGTTTCAGAAGCAGCAGAGATGTTCATCTCCTCTGCTGGAGCCCCCAGCCCCTTTTTGGGGTCATGCAGAGAAAATGTCCCTCCCTTGTGGCCTCAGGGCAGCTTGGAAAGAAGCAGCAGCCAAAATGGTCCTTTTTTTCCCCTTTGTCAGGACAGGGCTAGAACCAAGGGGGTTAAATCTGTTTGGTTGTCCCTGGGCTCCTTCCCACCCACAGCAGGTCATGGTTCTCCTGGCTGATCCCAGGTCTGCTCCTCACTGCTGCCTCTGGGAGATGACAAGGAAGAGTCTCCAGGTCATGTTCTGGAAGGTACAGTGAGGTGAGCTCCAGGTGAGGTGAACTCCAAGTGAAGTGAGTTTGAAGTGAAGTGAGTTTGAAGTGAGTTGGAAGTGAGCTCCAGGTGAAGTGAGCTCCAGGTGAAGTGAGCTTCAAATGAAGTGAATTCCAAGTGAAGTGAACTTCAAGAGAAGTGAGCTCCAAGTGAGGTGAGCTCCAAGTGAGGTGAACTCCAAGTGAAGTGAGTTCCAAATGAAGTGAATTTCAAGTTAGGTGAATTCCAAGTGAACTTCAAGAGAAGTGAGCTCCAAGTGAAGTGAGCTCCAAGTGAAGTGAGTTTCAAATGAAGTGAATTCCAAGTGAAGTGACTTCCAAGTGAAGTAAATTCCAAGTGAAGTGACTTCCAAGTGAAGTAAATTCCAAGTGAAGTGAACTTCAAGAGGAGTGAGCTCCAAGTGAAGTGAGTTTGAAGTGAACTTGAGGTGATGTGAGCTCCAAGTGATGTGAGTTCCAAGTGGAGTGAGTTCCAAGTGAAGTGAGTTTGAAGTGAGTTCCAAGTGATGTGAGTTCCAAGTGGAGTGAGCTCCAAGTGAAGTGAGTTTGAAGTGAGTTTGAAGTGAGTTCCAAGGGGAGTGAGTTCCAAGTGAAGTGAATTTGAAGTGAGTTCCAAGGGGAGTGAGCTCCAAATGAAGTGAATTCCAAGTGGAGTCAATTCCAAGTGAAGTGAGGTCCCAGTGAAGTGAGTTTGAAGTGACGTGAGCTCCAGGTGAAGTGAGTTCCAAACATCCTTCTCGAGAGGAGGAACCCAAGCAGAGAAAGTCTTGGTGGGGACTCACAACTGGTGCATCTCTGGGCTGGTGACTGGGTTCTGTGGATCCATCCCCTGGGATCTTCTCTGTAAAAACAGCACGAAGGGCTCAGTCAGGTCACACCTGGGTTTAGGTGATTTCTTCTCTTTAGGAAAAAAATGCCCCAACCCTTTTCACCCCCAGTTCCTGGCTCTGAAGCCTCATGACTCCACAGCAACATTCCTGGGATGTTCCTGACCTGGGGTGGAATGTGCAGAATTTCAAACAGGGCCACGTGGCTCCACATCTCCCACGTGCTCCCCCAGCTGCACTGGGTTATTCAGGAGAAGCTCATGGATGGAGCAGCAAGATTTATTCTTGCTCCAAGTGCTGGTGAAGCCTGTGGATCAGCCACAGAGCCAAGTGGGTGTGTGGAGGTGGTGACGGAGACCTGTGCTCCTGGCTTTCCCCTCCCAGATTGACCAGCTTTGTTGGGAAAAGAGAGAAGAATTTGGACAAGGTCTCATCACCAGCCTGGGCTGAGCAAGTCAATCCCAAACTTCATGGAACCATGGAATAGTTTGGGTTGGAGGAACCTTAAAGATCACCTAGATCCCACCCCCTGCATGGGCAGGGACACCTCCCACCAGCCCAGGCTGCTCCAAGCCCCATCCAACCTGCCCTTCAACACCCCCAGGGATGGGGCAACCATCTTCAAGATCATCTAGTGGATGATCCAGTTGATCTTCAAGGTCTCTTTCAACCCAAACTACTCCAGTTCATCTAGATCCAACCCCCTGCCATGGGCAGGGACACCTCCCACCAGCCCAGGCTGCTCCAAGCCCCATCCAACCTGCCCTTACTCTCTTTACACCAGCTCTGAGAAGATCCTGAGCCTTCCTGTCACCCTTTCCCTCAGAATACCTGAACAGATACATGCATTTTCCCCCTCTGTCATCTAGATGTGTCCATCAACCAAAACCTGGTGGGTCATTCTCTCCATTTGGTCTTCCAGGGTTGCTGCTGAAGGGCTCCTGGGGGTTGTGTTCCACCACCCCACTTCCACCTCCCTTCTTTCTCCAAGGATTAGGATTAGGCCAAGACCTCCACATGGGTTTCATTCTGATGGTGTTTCCTGCCAACAAGAACCAGATAGTTTTTAGTTATTAATTGATTTCTTCCTTCCAACCTCCTTTCCAAGCACATTCAAACAACCTGTGAGGGTCATTAGGGGCTTCATTTGACTAAAAAAATTCACAGACAGGGGTGGAAAGTCACCAAAACCCCAGTGATGCCACCAGAGGATGAGGGAATGGAAGAAGGTCCTGATGTTCTCCATTCCAGAAAGCAGAAGTCTGAAGTATCACCAGTTTTGATGACTTCAAACAGGGTGACTCCAGGAAATAAGCCCCTTCTTTATAATTAGTGGGATTTCCTCTGCATCAAACGGAGAGATTGATTCTTTAAGCTGCTCACATGCTTTTGATTTGGTCTTTCAGCTCCTTGTACCAACTGTTTCCACTCCCTGCTCTGGGCTATAAAACCTTGCAAAGGAGATTTTGGGAAAGGCATGACCTGAGGTCTGGGATTTTCTTGGTGTGGGGCTGGTCTGGGGGACTCTTCATTTGCCAGAGATGTCGATCATGATGGGAACAGTAAGAAAAATGAACATAGACACTGGGGTTTTTTTTATGTCCACACGTGGTCAGGTCAAATAATTGGGTTTTGGGGTGGGAATTGTTCCCTCTTCCCAGCATGTTTCTTGGCTTTGAGCTGCAAAGATGATTTTGGGTGCTTGTTGCTCCTGTAGAGAGATGGTGGTGGGGTCTGGGCAGGCTTTGGGGGTTTGGAAGGCTCAGTTAAAAGAAGGACTTGAATTTTTTAAGGACTTGGGATTCCCATAGAAGTGGTAGAGTCCCCACCCCTGGAGGGAATTCAGAGCTGTTGTAGATGTGGTGTTGAGGGCCATGGGGCAGTGGTGGCTTTGGCAGAGTTGGGTTCATGGTTGGACTTGATGATCTTCGAGGTCTTTTCCAACCTAAATCACCCCATGACTCTATGCCCAGAGGAAAGAAGCCCCTTTTCTGGAGGATTTCAAGTGTTTGGTCCCAGTTTAGAACTCAACTCAGGATCTTCAGAAGACCTGGAGATGGATCTCTGGCTGGAATAAAATCCACCTCAAATGAAAAGCTCAGGAGGGGGCAGGATCTTGTCCCTCCCACAAGTGCAAGAAGCTGATGATGAACACCCAGCTCCTTCCTGGGCATCTCTGTGGGGTTGGTGGCACCAGATCAGATCTTGAAGCATCCCAGCAAAGTGTCCCTGGGCTGGGTTTCATTCTGGCATGTGAGGTTCTTCTGGGACTGCTGAGGAGGGAAAAAAAAATGGGGGGGAAATTCAGGGACATGTTGTTTTCTATCCAATTTTTGGTCCTGTTGGGAATGTGCAGTGTGGGGCAGGAGAAAGGTGGTGGGACTGCATCTTGACCTCATCCTTTTGGGTGAGAAATGGGAGGATGAGGGCTCTGCAGGGGGTGGCTCTGGTGGTGGTGGAGCAGGAGCTCCATCCCAACCCCTCTGTGCTGGGAATGGTTTCACTCTTGGTCTGTGTCCCACACACACCAAGGGGGAGTGGAGGGTGAGTCCTGGCTGGTCTTACTGTGGTTTCATAGAACCATGGGATGGTTTGGGTTGGAAAAGACCTTTGAGATCACCCAGTCCCACCATTCACCCACCTCTCCCAAGGCCACCACTGCCCCGTGTCCCTCAGCACCATCTCCAGGGCTTGGAAACCCCTCCAGGGATGGGGACTCCACCCTGGGCAGCCTGGGCCAGGCCCTGACAACCCTTCCCAGGAAGGAATTGTTCCCAGGATCCAACCTCAACCTCCCCTGGGCAACTTGAGGCCCTTTCCTCTTGTCCCATCCCTTGTTCCTGGGGAGCAGAGCCCGACCCCCCTGGCTCCAACCTCCTCTCAGGCAGCTGCAGAGCCAGCAGGTCTCCCCTCACCTCCTGCTCTCCAGGCTGGACACCCCCAGCTCCCTCAGC
The DNA here is from genome assembly GCF_000747805.2 of Chaetura pelagica. NCBI lineage: Eukaryota > Metazoa > Chordata > Aves > Apodiformes > Apodidae > Chaetura > Chaetura pelagica. The sequence continues at coordinate 53,607 of NW_009951972.1, read as the reverse complement.
TGCTCCTGCTCACACTTGTGCTCCAGCCCCTTCCCCAGCCCCGTTGCCCTTCCCTGGACACGCTCCAGCCCCTCCATGTCCTTCTTGTCCTGAGGGGCCCAGACCTGACCCCAGGATTCCAGGTGTCCCCTCCCCAGTGTCCAGCACAGGGGGACAATCCCTGCCCTGCTCCTGTGGCCACCCCAGTGCTGACACCAGCCAGGATGCTGGTGGCCTCCTTGGCCACCTGGGCACACAGTTTGGTGGTCACAAAGCTGTGGGAGGGGGCTGGGACTTACCTGGAGCCAGGATCAGGCCCAGGGTGATGGGGGAAACTGTGGGACCCCCCCTTGATCATACCCAGTTAGGACCCAGTTAGGACCCCGGTGAAGAAGGAACTGCCCAAGGATGCAAATAGTGACCAAAATCCCTGGTTTTTTAGCAGAAATTCCTCAAGATCAAGTGAGAAGTTTCTTGGAAACCTTCATTTGATCTGGTCCTGCAGGAGCAGGGAGGTGTGATGGGTGAGCCCACCTGGGTGGTCACTGAGGCTGGGCAGGAGAGTCTTGGAGAACCCAAAGTGGGAACAAGCACCAGGGTCACATCAGAACGTTGGCAAAATGGGGCAAAAACCCCCAGAATTGGGAACGTAGGGATTTCATTCGATTTTAACCCATTTTTCCCTTTGATTTCAGGTGAAGAAGATGAGGCTGGAGGAGGAAAAAAACCAAAGAACAAGAAGAAAAGAGGAAAAAAATCTCTCCAGATGCAGGAAATGGGTGTGAATTTCTTCTGAAGGTCTAAAAAAATGATCAAGTTGATGGGTTTTTTGGGGTTTTTTTGACAGCCTGTTAGGTTGGGGTTGTTTGGTTTTGAATTTCAAATATTCAGGGCCCGAAATCTGATTCCCAGGGGAATTTAGTGGTAATGAAATGAAGGCTGAAAGCACCAGGTGATGTTTCCTCAGCCTCTCTCTTGTTCTTATTTGTGGTGGTTTGGGTTGAACAAGACAACCAAGAACCAGCCCCGTGGTCACTTAACCCACCCACCCACAGGTGGGGTGGGGAGGACAAACCTGATGAGAAGCTGGTGGGTCAAGACATTTCTCTCCCTCCTTCCCCCCCAGTGGCCCAGGGGGATGGGGTTTAGGGTCAGTTCAGGATGGTGGTTCCTGCTCCTCAAGAAGGGTTCCTCACAGTCCTGCCCTGCTTCCCTCCCATGGAAGAGAATCCTCCACCAACTTCTCTTCCATGAGTCCTTCCCACCAGGTCAGGAGCTGCTCCAGCCTGGGCTGTGATGGACTCTTTGAGGAACCATCACCTCCCCTGGTGAGGGATCTTCCACAGCTGCACGATCCAAATCCATTGGCAGGGACTCCTGGGCAGGAGCAGTGAATCCAAGTCCACCCCTTCAGGTCCCACCATGTCCCTCCATGGATGCAGGGGCACAGCTGCCATCTCCCCATAGGTTGCAGGGAAACATCTGCTTGGGCACCTTCCTCCACTTCTTCTTCACCACCCTCTGCTCCTCCAGCCCAGCTCCTTCTCTTCCTCTCTCATCTCAGCTCTTACCTTCATCCATTCATCCCAGAGGTGCATCCATTGTCTCTCAGTGTCTCCTTGGCTGGAGCTGAAGGAGCTGCTCAACTTCAGAACCCCCTGGGGCCCTTCCCCTACTACCAAAAAACCCACCAAACCAGCTATGGGGTTTTTTTTAAATTGTATTTTATTTCATATTTATATAACTGCCTCCCTTGCAGGTGTCTTTAAATCTGTTAAAGATAAGAAAGAAAAAGGGTGGTTGAAAATAAAACCTGGATTGTTGAAGATGTTTGTGGTGGCTCCGTTTGTACCGAGGGGGGTTCTCAAGGTGCCTCAAGGTGTTTTGCAGGAGTCAACTGAGGTTCAGCCTCTCAGATGAGGCAGATGAAACCTTCTTGTTAGAGGGGGCTCTCATGGAGATGGAGACCCCAGGGTGGTGGCCGAGGTGTGTGCAGAAGAACATCATCACCCTTGTTAACTCCTGGACATCTCCAGCCCCTCTTCCAGGGCTTTGTCTGTGCCCTCACTGAGCTCATGAGATCAAGTCCAACCTGTGACCTCACACCCCATCCAGCCTTTCCTTAAAGGCCTCCAGGGATGGTGACTTCCACCACATTCCAACGTCTGATCATCCTTTCCTTGAGGAGGTGCTTCCTGATATCCAACCTCAACCTCAGGCCGTGCCCTCCTGTCCTGCCGCTCGTTGGATGGAGCTTGGAAGTGGTGGCTGGAGTGTGGGTGGGATGGGTGGACATGCATGGGGTGGGTGGAGCATGGAGGTGGTGGTTGGAGCACATGTGATGGGTGGAACATTCAGGTGGTGGTTGGGACACATGATGGGTGGAACACGTGATGGTTGGAGCATTCAGGTGGTGATTGGAGCACACGTGGTGGCTGGAGAAGGCATGTGGTGGTTGGAGCACTCAAGTGATGGTTGGAGGAGACACATGGTTGTTGGAGTATTCAGGTGATGGTTGGAGCCCACATGGTGGTTGGAGCCCACGTGATGGTTGGAGCACCCAAGTGATGGTTGGAACACACATGATGGTTGGAGCACTCAAGTGATGGCTGGAACACACATGATGGTTGGAGCACTCGTGATGGTTGGAGGAGACACATGGCGGTTGGAGCAGGCAGGTGATGGTTGGAGCAGGCAGGTGGTGGTTGGAGCAGGCAGGGGATGCTCAGATCACACCCCAAGCTCCCACCACCCCAGCTCCACCTCCTCTGGATGTCTCCTGCAGCCCAGCTGGCTGGTGGCATCAAGCAGAGTGCCAGCAGCTGGGTGGTGGGGACAACCTGTGCTCCCACTGGTGGGCACGAGGAGAGGACACCTGAGACCTGTGAGCAATCAGGGCAGGGATCAACCTGGGCTCCTGGGGCTGCTGCTTTATTTACAGGAGGACACGGAGGAGCTTTGGTCTCCATCCATCTTCATCTCAGCTCCTGACCTTGCTGCAGGCCTTGGTGTGCCTCCATCCCCACCAGTGCTGGTCCTTCTGCACTTCAGGTTGGCCTTTCTTGTTCTTTATGGCCTTCAGGTGTCTGGGTCACCAACACCTGACCTTCTTTGTAGGGTCTGCTCTTCTGGAGGACCTTCCTGAAATTGCTTTTCTGTGGGTTGGAGTGTCTTGGGGAAGGTGGTGGGAAGGGGTGCCCAGCAGGACTGGCTGGACACGAGTGGCTGGAGGATGGGACAGCCCATATGGGGTGACCAAAGGAGAAGCAGCACTAGGGGTCTCATGCCTTTCTGATGCCTTCA
>NW_009951972.1:44601-50309 GCF_000747805.2 Chaetura pelagica | reverse complement strand
GCAGGAACCCAAGTGTGAAGTCTCTGTGGTCCTTGTTCCCACCTGCCCGGTAGGAAGGACGTGAGGTGGGAACTGGGGGGGGTTTGCAGACCAGGGTGGGCAGACCTGGCTGCTTCTCCCCACAACTCCTGCTCTTGGCACCTCCAACCAGTGACCACTCAGGGGTTTGCTCACCTCTGGTGGGTCCTGAGGGAGAACCATGAAGAGCCAGGACACGTTTTGGACCTCCCTGGATTTGCAAGGTCCCTGAGCTCTGGGAGAAGGTCAAGGTCTTGGGTCTCCATGTGGAGCAGCTCTCTTGGCTGGGACAACCCTCTTAGAAGCAGCTCCTGGAGCCCGTTCATCCCCTGAGTCCTTCCCTGGGGGGTGATCAGCAGCTGAGAAGCTCCAACCACCCCCTGAACTTCTGCCTTCAACTGGGGAGGGATCAACCTTCCCCAGAGGTGAAGGGAAGATGGTTTATCCCCCTCATGCCTCTGGTTTCTGCATCTCCTGCACCAGAGGCTGGTGCAGATGTGGGGCTGAGCAGAGGACAGGGGGGAGCTCCTTCCTGGCTCCTGACCCATGGATTTGGGGTCTGGATTTCCAGGCTTGCAGTGAGGTGGGATCCCTCAGCACCCAAGGTCTTTCTATGGAGAGTCCATGGAATCATGGAGTGGTTTGGGTTGGAGGGACCATAAAAAGCATCTTAAATCCACCCCCTGCATGGGCAGGGACACCTCCCAGCAGCCCAGGCTGCTCCAAGCCCCATCCAACCTGCCCTTCAACACCCCCAGGGATGGGGCAGCCACAGCTTCCCTGGGCAACCTGGCCCAGGCTCTCCCCACCCTCACAGCCAAGAATTTCTCCCCAAGGTCTCATCTCCATCTCCCTTCTTCCAGCTCAGAGCTCAAGACCTCACCCCCTTCTCCCCACCCAACCTGAGGAGCCCATCCCCACTACCCACCCCCTCCTGAGCTGTGGTGGCAAGAGGGGTTCAGTGAAAGGTGAAGGTGCTTCAGGTTCTGTTGGGGGGTCTCCAGAACACCCCAAACATGTCCAGTAGAGACTCTTGGGTCTCACTGCTTCACCCATCTCCTAAAGTTCTTCATGTGGCTGTTCCCTCAGACCTCAGCTCCTCTCTTGAGGTCTCCACCAGGCAGCAGAGCAGTCCCTGAGGTCCCAGAGAGCAATTTTTGGAAGTTTGCTAAAAAAAAAAAAACAACCCTGAATGGATTGGGGAGAAGACCCAAATTTCCACATTTCCCCACATCCACGTTTGTTTTTATGAAACTCCTGGAGCTGGAGGAGCTTGTGAGGAGCTGGGAGGGTGAGAAGTGCTCCTGGATGGCTCCGTTGGGGTCACGAGAGGAGAGTTTGGCCTCCTCATTGATGTGTTTTTGGAGCTTCAGCCCCTGCAGAGGTTCATGGGGGGGATCAGTTGGCACAAATCCCATGAGACCCTCCAAAAATATTCCACTTCAAGCCAAAATAACTCAACCAAATGAAGGGGTGGCCTGTTCAAACCCCCTCCCAGAAATGACCAACCCATCAACTAAAACATCTCCAACCCTACAATAACATTTGGATGGCAAAATAAAGCCCCAATTTCTTCTGGGGCAGCTGGGGAGAGGTGCCCAAATTTGGGTCATGAGCAAGAAGGGGTTAGTTTAGGAACAGGCAACCCTGGAGCTGGAGACTGGGAATGTTCAAAGACCTTTGGAGCAGGTGGGTCCCAACCTTGGAGAAGGCTGGATGGGGGTGAAAGGTGAGGGTGGAGTTGCTGGTTGGGGGTTTTCCCACTAAAACCCAGTGAAATGGGATGGAGGGGGCAGAGAAGCACCAGTGGGAGGAGTGAGAAGAGGCTGGGGGTGCTTGTGAGGAGCTGGAAGGGTGGGAAGTGCTCCTGGATGGCTCCACTGGGGTCATGAGAGGAGAATTTGGCCTCCTCATTGATGTGTTTTTGAAGCTTCAGCCCCTGGGGGGGGATCAGTTGGCACAAATCCCACGAGACCCTCCAAAAATGATTCCACTCGAAATAACCAAATGAAGGGGTGTCTTGCTCAAACCCCCCCCCCCCCAAAAAAAAATGACCAGCCCCTAAAAAAAAACGACCACCCCCCTCAACCAAAACATCTCCAACCCTCCACTACCATCTCCATCCCAAAGATGCCTTATTAAGCACATTAAGAGATTCAAAGAATCGACCCGTTTGTTCCCATTCAACGTCGACTTGATTTGCATTTCCCACCCCCCCCACCTCCAACGAGCCCCTCACTCCTTGGGTTCAATTTTCTCCCAAAAGATCCCCCTGGAAGCCAGAAAAAAAAAAAGGGGGAGTTTGAGGGGGTCTGTGTGTGTGTGTGGATCTGCTGGGGGGGCTGGTGGGTTTGGTTTTTGAAGCCCGACGACGATTTGAAATCCAAGCACTTGACTCGGTTGCGTGTTTGTCTGCCCGAGCGTGCAGCAGAGGAGGGGTTGGGAGGGAGAAGAAAAGGTTTGTCTGCTCCCATTTCAGCTCAAATGGTTAATTAAGACAATAGAGGCTCTGGAACAATCGGGGCTGGGGCTGTGAATGCTTGTCTAGACTCTATAGTTCAACTCCAACTTCTCCGTCGGAATTTTAACTTGGCCGGGCTGGTTTTCCCCTCCCCTCTTTCCCCTCCTCTCAGCTCAGGTCCAGAAGTTCCCTTTTCTCTTTTGTTTGTTTTGTTTTGGTGGGGTTTTTTTCTCTTTTTTTTTTTTTTTTTGAGGGGTTGGGGGAGGGTCCTTAATCAATCTTTTCAGAGCTGGGGGCTGGATTGCCAGCCCTGCCTGCCCGCGTTCGCCTTCCCAGCACCCGACCCCAGGAGCTGTTGTTGTTCATGGAGCTGCTCTGCTCCCCCACAGGCCTGATCCTGGAATCCTGGAATTGGGGTTGGGTTGGAAAAGACCTTTAACATCACCCAGTCCCACCATTCACCCAACTCTCCCAAGGCCACCACTGCCCCAGGTCCCTCAGCACCACATCTTGGAAGCCCCTCCAGGGATGGGGACTCCACCCTGGGCAGCCTGGGCCAGGGCCTGACAACCCTTCCCAGGAAGGAATTGTTCCCAGGATCCAACCTCAACCTCCCCTGGGCAACTTGAGGCCCTTTCCTCTTGTCCCATCCCTTGTTCCTGGGGAGCAGAGCCCGACCCCCCTGGCTCCAACCTCCTTGCAGGGAGTTGTAGGGAGGGAGAAGTTCTCCCCTCAGAAGATCCTGGCACAGGGAGAGGGGCTGAGATCAGGTCCTGGGGCTCAGTGGACTTCTAAGACCCTGGGCCAGGTTGCCCAGGGAAGCTGTGGCTGCCCCATCCCTGGGGGTGTTGAAGGGCAGGTTGGATGGGGCTTGGAGCAGCCTGGGCTGCTGGGAGGTGTCCCTGCCCATGCAGGGGGATGGATCTGGATGGTCTTTGAGGTCTTGAGCTCTGGAATCCAGGTGGCTCTGAGCTGGGGCTGATCCTGCTCCATGGGGCAGGTGGGTGAGGCTGGACAGTGCAAAGCCAAGAGCAACAGGACCAGGGAGAGGTGGGTTAGGACCTCAGGTCCCACTCCCAACAGTTTTCACCTGCCTTTTGGGAGCAGCTCCAAAAAGTATCCTTGAAGCACCTATAGAATGGACACCCCAGGGCTGGGAAAGCAAAAGAATCCAAGATCAACCTCCAATCCTGGTCCTCAGAGGAGGTTGGGGAGTGTTCCTGGAGCAGCTCCTGCAGAGGGATGCTCCCCAAAGCTGGGGGCTGGGAATTGCCATCGGGATGTCCCTCAGGTTGGGACCTCTGGGTGTTGGGACCTCTGGGTTTTGGGACCTCTGGGTTTAGGACCTCTGGGTTTTGGGACCTCTGGGTTTTGGGTCCTCTGGGCTTTGGGATCTCTGGGCTTTGGGACCTCTGGGTTTTGGGACCTCTAGGTTTTGGGACCTCTGGGTTTAGGACCTCTGGGTTTTGGAACCTCAAAACCTCCCCTGGGCAGGGGAGGCTGGAGGAGCTTGGCTGGTGTCTGGGTGGCTTTAAAAGCAGGTTGAAGTGGCTGCACTGCTCCAGTGGCAGGCACAGCAGGAGGGGACTTCTCTGGAGGAGGAAGAGGAGGAGGAGGAGGAGCTGGGGATGCAGCCACAGGCTTGAAATATGGGCGAGATTATTCCAACTGCATCCATGCAAATGAGGCCTGTCTGGAGGCAGGAGAGACAAAAGGTCATTAGCTTCCCATGTAGAGCCCTTCATGAGGGGCCTCATTTACTGTCTCCCCAACCCTTTCCTACAGATCCTGCCTTTTTTTTTTTTTCCCCTTTTTCAGGCTGCAGAAGCTGCTGTTTGGGCAGGTTTGATCCGTGTTGAGCAACCCCAGGGTTTATTGGGGTGGGGGGGAAGGACGTGCCAGGGTTCAGCTTCTCCTCAGGAGCAGATGGTTGAGGCTCCTCAGGTGGGCTGGGAAATGGGAACAGACCCCAGGATCTCCTGAAGTAGAAGATCCTCCCAGGTTTTCTTCCCCCCCCAAAAAAAAAAGAAAAAAATGAGTTTTCTCTGCCTGAAATCTTGTTCTCAGCTCCTGCAAACTCTCTTATTTTGGTCTCCTAGATGTGGTCACTGGAGCATCCTGGGGGTGAGGACCAGCCGTGCTGTCCCCACAGCCCCCACCCCTCCTCAGGGGGGGATCCCACCTCCCACAGATCCTGCCTGAGCTTCCCATGGACCCAAAGCCACCCATGAAAATCCCAGGCTGGGGAGAACAACCCCTGTGTGATTTGGGAAGAGCTGGATGATTTGGAAGCTCCTGAGACCCTTTGGGAAGCCCTTCAAGGGGCTGAAGGGACCTGGGCTGGATCCAAATGGTGCTTTATGGGTGGGGGGGGTTGCCACTGGGACCTTCCCCAGCGAGGCCTTGGTGCTGCTGCTTGGGTTGGGGGCACTAAAGGAACGAGGGAGACTGACCAAAAAAATTCCCTGGGAGTCCTAAAAGGTTCAACTTTGGGTGTCCCTGCTCCTTGTTGAGATCCCGTGGGGAGGGGGAAGGTCTTGGGGTCACCTCAGTCTCAGGACCCCTGGGTCCTTGTGCAGAGGAAAAGGTGGTGGGTCCATGGTCTGGTTTGGGTGGGGTGGGAGAGTTGGGGTGTTGAGCCTGGAGAGGAGAAGGCTCCAGGGAGACCTTAGAGCAGCTTCCAGGGCCTGAAGGGGCTCCAGGAAAGCTGGGGAGGGACTTGGGACAAGGGCAGGGAGGGATGGGATGAGGGGGAGGGATGAAAAGTGGGAGAGGGAGCTGGAGGTTGGAGCTGAGGAGGGAATTGTGGAGTGTGAGGGTGGGGAGAGCCTGGGCCAGGTTGCCCAGGGAAGCTGTGGCTGCCCCATCCCTGGGGGTGTTGAAGGGCAGGTTGGATGGGGCTTGGAGCAGCCTGGGCTGCTGGGAGGTGTCCCTGCCCATGGGGGGTGGGACTGGAGGAGCTTTCAGGTCCCACCAACCCAACCCAAGGTCCCCGTGCCCGTTCTCAGGAGCTGCTCCCTCCATCCCTGCCTCCCCCAGCCCGGGATTGAGAGTTTATTCACGCACTAATCAGAGTGACACGATGGTGGGGACAGACTAAAGCCTTTCACTCCCGGAGCTGCCGGGGTCGGGAGGTCGCCCAAGTTCGCAAGAATGAGGCTTTTGTCATGTAGATGGGGGGAGAGCAGCCAGATGAGCGTGGCAGGGTCCCCCCCCCACCCCCCCCACC
>NW_009951972.1:43479-43790 GCF_000747805.2 Chaetura pelagica | reverse complement strand
GGGGGTTGTGTGGGACCCCTGCAGGGTCCAGGTTGGACCCTGAGACCCCCCCCCGAGACCCTCAGGGTGTCTGTGAGGAGCAGCTGAGATGTTGGGGACAAGCAGAAAAAAGAAACACCACCCTGACCTGCTCCTGGGGACCTAAGGCAGGAGTTGGGGCAGAGGGAGGGAAGATACTGCTGGGCAGGAGGGATGGGGAGGGTCTGGGAGGGGTGGGAAGGGTCCAGGAGATGTGAGGAGGGTCCAGGCGATGTAAGGAGGGTCCAGGAGGGGTGAGGAGGGTCCAGGAGGGATGAGGAGGGGCTGGGAGG
>NW_009951972.1:37205-43352 GCF_000747805.2 Chaetura pelagica | reverse complement strand
TCTGGGAGGATCCGGGAGGGGGGAAAAGGAGGGTTGAGGAGGGTCCAGGAGGGGATGAGGAAGGCCCTGAGGGGGTGGGTTGAGAAGGGGTGAGGAGGGTTCAGAGGAGATAAGGAGCGTCTAGGAGGAGGGTGAGGAGGGTCCAGGAGGGGTGAGGAGGGTCTGGGAGGAATGAAGAGGGTCCAGGATGGGTGAGGAGGGTCCAGGAGGGTCCAGGAAGGGTGAGAAGGGTCCAGGAGGGGTGAGGAGGGTCCAAGAGGGGTGAGGAGGATCCAGGAGGGATGAGGAGGATCCAGGAGGGATGAGGACAGTTCAGGAGGGTCCAGGAGGGGGCTGAGGAGGTTTCAGGAGGGATGAGGATGGCCCAGGGGGGCATGAGGAGGTTCCAGGGGAGTGAGGAACAACGGAATCATTCCTGAGCTGACATTCCTGAGCCTTTCTCCTCTGGCTTTTGCCCAAAGATCCATCCTCTCCATCCCAGCTCCTGCCCAAACATCCATCCCCTCCATCCCAGCTCCTGCCCAAAGATCCATCCCTTCCATCCCAGCTCCTGCCCAAAGACCCATCCCCTCCATCCCAGCTCCTTCCCAAAGATCCATCCCCTCCATCCCAGCTCCTTCCCAAAGATCCATCCCTTCCATCCCAGCTCCTGCCCAAAGATCCATCCCCTCCATCCCAGCTCCTTCCCAAAGATCCACCCTTTCCATCCCAGCTCCTGCCCAAAGATCCATCCCCTCCATCCCAGCTCCTTCCCAAAGATCCATCCCTTCCATCTCAGCTCCTGCCCAAAGATCCATCCCCTCCATCCCAGCTCCTGCCCAAACATCCATCCCCTCCATCCCAGCTCCTGCCCAAAGATCCACCCTTTCCATCCCAGCTCCTGCCCAAAGATCCATCCCCTCCATCCCAGCTCCTTCCCAAAGATCCATCCCTTCCATCTCAGCTCCTGCCCAAAGATCCATCCCCTCCATCCCAGCTCCTGCCCAAACATCCATCCCCTCCATCCCAGCTCCTGCCCAAAGATCCATCCCTTCCATCCCAGCTCCTGCCCAAAGATCCATCCCCTCCATCCCAGCTCCTGCTGCTCACTCAAGGTTGAATATTTGCTGGTTTTCCCAACCCAAACGATCATTTTTTCACCTCTAAAACTCAGCAAAGTTCCCCCAACCCAGGGTTCTAATCGGCTCTGGACCAAAAAGGAAGAGGTTCTTGGAAGGTGTTTGGAACAAAGCAGGGGCACAAAAAGCTTTGGGGTTCATCCTTCCTACTTTTCTGCTCGGGGGAGGGGAAAGAAAGGGGTTAAAAATGAAACTGGGGGGAGGGTTTTGGAAATGGGAGGAATATTTGCAGGGGGATTGGAGGTTGGGGCTGATCTGAGCCAGCAGGAGGAGGTTCAGGTGAGACCTGAGGGCTTCTTCTGCAGAGGGAAGTGGCTGCAAATGATGGGTAAGGGATTTGGGGGCAAAAAAATAGAAGAAAAAAGCAGATTTTTTGGCTGAAATTGGAATTTTTGGGGGAAGAAACGTCCAAGAAGATGAAATCTTGGGGGTGGGGAGGGAAACCTGCCCAGGGTTTGTCACCAATCATGAGGAACAAGGAGGTTTCCTGTCTCTGGAAGTGAAAATATGGGTTGTAACCCCAAAATGCTGGGATTTCTTCCTGAAATGGGAATTTTCAGGGGAGGAAATGTCCAGGAAAATGAAATATTTGGAGTAGGGAGGGAAACCTGCCCAGGGTTTGTCACCAATCATGAGGAACAAGGAGGTTTCCTGTCTCTGGAAGTGAAAATATGGGTTGTAACCCCAAAATGCTGGGATTTCTTCCTGAAATGGGAATTTCTGGGAGAGGAAACATCCAAGGAAATGAAATCTTGGGGGTGGGGAGGGAAACCTGCCCAGGGTTTGTCAGACATGGTGAGGAACTGGGAGGTATCCTGTCTGGAGGTGAAAACATGGGTTCTAATCCCAAAATGCTGAGGGTTTTTTGACCTCCACAGTCGGGTTTTTGAGTCGTGGGTGTAAATCTGGAGGGTCCTGGGGCTGCTTGGGTGGGACAAGGGCTGGAGGTGGGTGAGAAGGGCTGGAGGTGGGTGAGAAGGGCTGGAGGTGGGTGAGAAGGGCTGGAGGTGGGGGACAAGGGCTGGAGGTGGGTGACAAGGGCTGGAGGTGGGGGACAAGGGCTGCTGGGTGAGCTCCAGTTCTTGCTCTGATAGAGAGATCCATCCCGTGGCAGGGCATGAAATCTACTTGACTGGGTGACTCCCCAGTGGAGCCTGGAATGACTAAATTACCTCTTTGGTGTCCCCTGAGGTCCCTCCTGGGACTGAGCTGCTCTGCCCAGCACGGGGACAGGTCCTTGCTGGTGCAGAGGGGCTGAGGTTGCTCAGAATTTGGGAGGAAAATGGGTTTATACCCATCCTGGGATGGTTTGAGTTGGAAGGGACCTTCAAAATCTTCTCATCCCAACCTCCCACCAGGCCAGGTTGTTCAATAATTGAATTTCAAGAGGATTTTTTATCCACATTTGAGGTGTTTCTGGTGGTGGTTTTGCTGCTGTTGAAGCTGGAAAGTTCTTGTTCACCTTGAGGCTGGGAGGAAAAGGAGCAGAGGTGTCTCTGGTCCCTCCTCCCTGCTTCCCAAAACACCCTGATGGCTTCAAGTTGGGTGGGTGCAGGAAGGGGGGTGGGAATGGGTGGGGAAGGAAGGGCAGGATTGGGGTGGGTTGAAGGGCAGGGTTGGGGTGGGTTAAAGGGAGGGTTGGGGTGGGTGAAAGTGAAGATTTGGGAGGGTGAAGGGGAGGATTTGGGGGGGTTAAAGGGAGGATTGGGGTGGGTGAAGAAGATTTGGGTGGTTGTAGGGGGGGATTTGGGTGGGTTAAAGGGAGGATTTGGGTGGGTGAAGGTGAAGGTTGGGGTGGGTGAAGGGGGCAGGGTTGGGGTGGGTTAAAGGGAGGGTTGGGGTGGGTGAAGGTGTGAAGATTTGGGTGGGTGTAGGGGAGGGTTTGGGTGGGAGAAGGGGAGATTTTGAGTGGGTGAAGGTGGAGATGAGGGTGGGTGAAGGGGGCAGGATTGGGGTGGGTTAAAGAAAAAGGTTTGGGTGGGTTAAAGGGAAAGGTTGGGGTGGGTGAAGGTGGAGATTTGAGTGGGTGTAGGGGAGGATTTGGGTGGGTGAAGATTTGGGTGAGTGAAGGTTTGGGTGGGAGAAGGGAAGGGTTTGGGTGGGAGAAGGGAAGGGTTTGGGTGGGAGAAGGGAAGTGAAATGGGCAGGGTTTGGGTGGGTTAAAGGGAGGGTTTGGGTGGGTTAAAGGGAGGATTGGGGTGGGTGAGGGTGGAGATCTGGGTGGGTGAAAGGGGCAGGATTGGGGTGGGTGAAGGGAAGAGTTTGGGTGGGTGAAGGTGTGAAGGTTTGGGTGGGTGAAAGGAAGGATTTGCTTTTTAATTTCTAGTTATTAAGTCTTAATAAATCCCCGAGTTCAGTGGGTTTGAGGCTTCCAATTGTGGGCAGGATTTGGGGGAATTTGCCTCCTGGATCCATGGCTGGAATGTCAAGTGAGCCCTTCCTTTAATACACTTTTCCAGGGGAAAATATTAATTGATTAATAATTATAATTTACCTCTTTTTTTTCCCCTAAATTAAACCAAATCCTTTCATTTATTTTTTTTTCCAGATGGAAAAGGGAATAATTGTCTGAGTGGGGTTGGAATGTGGTGGTTGAACTGGGAATGTTGGTTTTCCATGAATTTTCCATTGGTTTTCTGGGTGTTTAAACCTTGGAGACCAAAAGGATTTAATAAAGGGATCCTGGGATTAATTAGGAAATAAATATTTGGATTAATTAATAAAGAAACCTTGAGAGAAATTATTAGATCACATAAAGGAATTCTGAGATTAATTAGTAAATAAATATTGGGATTAATTAATAAAGAAACCTTGAGAGGAATTAATAGATCACATAAAGGAATCCTGAGATTAATTAGTAAATAAATATTGGGATTAATTAATAAAGATTGATATTAATTAATAAATAAATCTTAAGATTAATTACTACGTAAATATTGAGAGAAATTAATAGATATTGAGGTAAATTAATAAATCTTGAGATAAATTAATGGATCACATAAAGGAATCCTGAGATGAACTGACAAGTAAATATGGAGAGAAATTAATAAATAAATATTGAGAGAAATTAATAAGTAAATATTTAGATCAAATAATCTAGAAATATTGAGACAAATTAATAGATAAATGTTGAGGTTAATAAATAGTGAGAAAATGTAATGAATAAGTGTCCCCTGTCCCCTTCTCCAAGGATTTGGGGGTCGTGGTTGGAATCAAAAGGGGCAGGGAACAAGGACACTTTGTTGGGTGGTTTTCTTGGGTAGAACAAATGGATCTGAACCTGGAATTCCATTTTGCTCCTTGAACTTCGAGAGCTGAACCCCCTTTTTGTTCAGAAAAGCAACAAAAAGTGTCATTTCTGTGATTTTGAAGAGTTTTCTGGGGCAAAATCAACTCATGGGGCTCTTGTTTGCTCCTGAAACACCCTCATTTGGGGGTAAAATTGGGATTTGAAGGGGGAAAAGTTGCTTTTTTTTTAGCCAAAATGGGTCAGTTTGGGATAAATATGAACAATTATTTAATTCTGTGTCCTTATCCAGGCAGGAAACCCCCTTGGGTTGGGTTTGTGTTGCTGAGGACGTGGAGGAACTGGGAGAAATCACTTGGAAAAACAACTTTATATCCATTTTTAGGATGATTTTTGGGATCTGCAACGTTGGGGCCTCTTTTATTATGAATCTCACGGTAGAAATGATCATAGAAATGGAATTAAATGGAATGAAAGAGGGGCTGGAGATGGGAAAAAGGCCAAGTTTGATGTTTTTCTATCTGTAATATATATTATAGATATCATTTATATGATATATATTTTTATATATCATATATATAATATATATAATGTATAATAATGATATGATATAATAAATATAATAAATGTAATAAATATAATACATATAATACATGGAATAGAATAGAATAGAATAGAATAGAATAGAATAGAATAGAATAGAATAGAATAGAATAGAATAGAATAGAATAGAATAGAATAGAATAGAATAGAATAGAATAGAATAGAATAGAATAGAATAGAATAGAATAGAATAGAATAGAATAGAATAGAATAGAATAGAATAGAATAGAATAGAATAGAATAGAATGTAAGTGACGTTTACATATATATTTTTATATATCAAATTAAAATGATATAGTAAAATAATTTTACAGCAGTGATTTCTAACAGGGCTGTGCTGTAAATTATATCCATAAAACACATAATAAATATATAAATTGATAATAAATCCATTCTATATATTAAATAGATGAGATAGAATATATTAACCATGTATTTAATAGATTTGATGGCTTTAATATTGATATTTTATATATAATAGATATTTAATGTCTATATATAATAGATATTTAATTCCCTAAAACTGTTCAGGTTTGGAAAAAAAGAAGAAGAGAAAATAATGAAACCCAATTAAATGAATCGATACAACTCGAGTGGGAAGATTTAAAGACACAAATCACTCCTTTCCCAGTATTCCCAGTATGTTTCTGCTACTGGAGCCTGATGGGCTGGTGGGAAATTCACAAAACGGCCCCATTTGAAGTTGATTTTTCAGCCTCCGAGGGGCTTTTTTTTGTTGCATTTGGAGCCTTTTCTGTGAAATTGTGACCCCAGCAGCCAAAAAAAAGCGGTTTAACTGTTGGATTTTAGGAAAAAGAACAATTTTCCTCCTCCTAAATGTTCCAAACTGGTTTTTTTTTTGCCTCGTTTTGCTTTTTTGAGTTGTTTTTTTTCCACCCCGAAATTGATGGTGACGGAGATTAAAGGGGGGAGAGGAAAGAAAAGCCCCAAATCAGCCCCTCCCCCCCAAAAAAAAAAACCAACCCACGATGCAAAACAAATAAACAATTAAAACATATAAAAAACCAAACCCTCCCTTTGGATAATTCGGATTTATTTCTATTTAGCCCCAAATTTCCGGGCAGATTGAAGGGAAGGGAAGGGGGGGGAGGGAGAAAAAACCCAATTCCATTAATTTCTAATCTGATATTTCATTAGAAAAATGCAACAATCATGGGG
>NW_009951972.1:31886-36145 GCF_000747805.2 Chaetura pelagica | reverse complement strand
AAAAATCCCCCCCTTCCCCCTCCCCCCAAACCTGCTCCGTTTTCTACCCTTTATCTCCTCGATTAGTTCTTCTCCCCCGGCCAAAAAACCCACCAGAACAACCGACCCTTTGAAAAACCGACGCCTTTAATTTGGTTTTTTTTCCCTTCAAATTCATAAAAATCCGAATTATCTTCAAAAGCCAAAAAGGGGGGAATTAAGGGGGGAAATTGGGGTGTGTTTTGGGGTCTGGGAAGGGGGGAATGTGGGGTTTTTTCCTGCCACACGTTCAGACAAAGGCAACAAATCCCCGGGATTTGTCGGGTCCAACAGGATCCCGGGTTTGAAAATCATTGATTAAACCTCATTTTTTTCCCCCATTTTTCCTCCTCACTGAACGAAAAATCCCATCAAATCCCCTCAAACCTTTTTCTGAGCGGGGTGTGAATTATTCGCCGTCATTTAGCCCCAAAAATCGGGTTTATTTTGGTTTTAAAAAAGGGGTTTTAACCGCGTTGTTGTTGTTGCCACTGAAGTTTGTTCGTTTCTAAAACGAATTGGGGGATTTTCAAGCCCTGAAGGCGCTAAAATCGCCGGGTTTGGGTTGAAAATATTGGGGGGAAATGGGTTTCAGTACCTGGGTTTGGAATTATCATCGTTAGACAATTTAACGAGGGTTTTAAAAAGGTCCTGGGTCGGTGGGAACCGATGGAGCCCCTTTGTGTGGCGTCGTGAATTCCCTTTATTGGGAGGAATTCGGAGGGATTCCGGATTGGGGAAGAAATGGGGGTTTAACCCCCCCCCCCCCCCCCCCCCTTCTTGGGGGGAAATGAAAGCAAAAGGGAAAAGGAAAATGTGGGAAAAGGAAAATGTGGTTGGGTCGTGTTTGAGGGAGAGAGAGAAATGGGAAATATTTGGGGAAAGATGAGGAGTTTTCAGGTGGTTTTGTAGGAAATATATGGAATTTTCAGGTGGTTTTTTTTGGGAAGATGAAGAATTTTTTGTTGTTTTTTAGGAAATATATGGAATTTTCAGGTGTTTTCTTAGGAAAGATGAGGATTTTCGGGTCTTTTTTAGGAAATATATGGAATTTTCAGGTGTTTTTTAGGAAAGATGAGGGATTTTCGGGTCTTTTTTAGGAAATATATGGAATTTTCAGGAGTTTTCTTAGGAAAGATGTGGAATTTTCAGGTGTTTTTTTTTAGGAAATGTGGATTTTCCAGGTGTTTTTTTAGGAAAGATGAGGAATTTTCAGGTGTTTTTTAGGAGAGATGAGGGATTTTCGGGTGTTTTTTTAGGAAATATGTGGAATTTTCAGGTGTTTTCTTAGGAAAGATGAGGGATTTTCGGGTCTTTTTTAGGAAATATATGGAATTTTCAGGTGTTTTTTAGGGAAGATGAGGAATTTTCAGGTGTTTTTTTAGGAAATATGAGGAATTTTCAGGTGTTTTTCTAGGAAATATGTGGAATTTTCAGGTGTTTTTCTAGGAAATATGTGGAATTTTCAGGTGTTTTTTAGGGAAGATGAGGAATTTTCAGGTGTTTTTTTAGGAAATATGAGGAATTTTCAGGTGTTTTTCTAGGAAATATGTGGAATTTTCAGGTGTTTTTCTAGGAAATATGTGGAAATTTTCGGGTCTTTTTTAGGAAATATATGGAATTTTCAGGTGTTTTTTACGAAAGATGAAGAATTTTTGGTTGTTTTTTAGGAAATATGAGGGATTTTCAGGTGTTTTTCTAGGAAATATATGGAATTTTCAGGTGTTTTTTAGGGAAGATGAGGAATTTTCAGGTGTTTTTTAGGGAAGATGAGGAATTTTCAGGTGTTTTTTAGGGAAGATGAGGAATTTTCAGGTGTTTTTTAGGAGAGATGAGGAATTTTCAGGTGTGTCCAAAAATTGACTCCATTTAGGAAACTGGTGGAATTTTTCAGGATATTATTAAAGCCAAAAAAAGCCTGTCAAGTTTTCCGTTTTTCAAGGGAAATAAAATCTTTTCACCCTCCCTGCTCAGAGGGTTTTAGAGCCAGAGCTGCTTGTGCAGCAAAATAATTGGTGCTCCAGGACTTCCCTGTCACGGCAGAACCCTTTAAATTGCATTTTTCTCCCTCATTTAGACAAAAAAAGGGGGAGAAAGAAAAATATTTTTGAGAAAGCTTCTTAAAAAATTGTAAATATTGCTGGGGATTTGGTTGGGTCCTGGATCCAGCTGGAATTAGGTGCATGGAAGAAGAAAATGATGTGGTTTTTAACCACGTTTCAGGCTTTTCAACCACATTTCAGGGGTTTCAACCACATTTCAGGCATTTCAACCTGAAATTTCAGGCATTTCAACCACATTTCAGGCATTTCAACCTGAAATTTCAGGCATTTCAACAACGTTTCAGGCATTTCAACCTGAAATTTCAGGCATTTCAACCACGTTTCAGGCATTTCAACCACATTTCAGGCATTTCTACCTGAAATTTCAGGCATTTCAACCACATTTCAGGCATTTCAACCTGAAATTTCAGGCGTTTCAACCACATTTCAGGCATTTCAACCACATTTCAGGCATTTCTACCTGAATTTTCAGGCATTTCAGCCACGTTTCAGGCATTTCAACCTGAAATTTCAGTCATTTCAGCCATGTTTCAGGCATTTCAACCACATTTCAGGCATTTCAACCACATTTCAGGCCACTCTCCTCGGTGTTTCATTGGGTTTTACCATCGTGAAGGGTGATAAAAGCTCCTGGGTGGCTTTTGGCCGAAGACTTCCCGTTGCCTTTGCCTCCAAATCCCACTTGGCACAGGAGCTGCAGCAAAACTGTCGCCACCCCCGAGGATGAGGATAAAAATCATCCTGGCGAGGTGGAAAGGCACAAAACGTGAGGCTGGAGGATGATTATTGAGAGAAATATGTATTTTTGAAGACGCTGGAGGTGTCCTTAAAAGCCACCCGGGCCTCCCTTCGCTCCCCAAACCCTTGCGCGTGGTCCCCGCATTGTTCAGGGCTCTCCAGTCCCTCTTGGCCTTTTGTCAGCCCCCTTTTCTGTGTCAATCAGCTGGCTTTTGTCAGCTCCCAGACATGTTGTTTCCACAGGCACACAAACATTTCCCCCCCCCCCGAGCGTGGGGAGACGCCGGGCGCGCGTCCCGATCCAGCCCCGCGGACGCGGGAACTCGACGGGGGTTTTTTTCCCCTTCGAAAGGGTGGGATTGGGGTTTTGGGGTGGCTGGGGGGCAAAGAGGAAACACCCCTTCTCCCACAGGTGTCTGTGTGTCCTCGGGGGGGTCTGTCTGTCCCACTGGATGGAGCTGGATGGGAAATATTCCCATAAAACGTGTCGATTTCAACAAAGCTGCGTTTTTCCCAGGGATGTGTCACCAAAGCACCGACCACATCCTCTCCTCTCAGCCCTGAGCTGCTCCCAGCTCAGCACAAACCGGCCCCATCGAGCTGCTTCACAAAAATAATCCCGAGTTCTTGGCTTTTTTTCTCCGTTCGTTGCTTCGAGCTGTTTTTTTTCCTTCACTTCTCTTCGTTTCTCCAACGTGAGGTGATGTTGGATGCAGCCCTCAAGTTGTTCAAGTACATGTTGTCATGTTGTTGTAAAAAAGACATGTTTGACCGTGCTGTTTTTTGGTGAGTTCTTGCCTAATTAGCGACGCCAGAGAAACCACAACTTAGTTTCAGGATGGGGGGACACCCTGAACACCCCAAATCTCTTCCACCCCCAGACTCCTGGGCTCTTCTCCACCCTCAGCTCCAGGCTTCCATGTTTCTATTAGGACCCCAGGGCAACTTTGGGCTAAAATCCATCTCTCTGGGGATTTTGAGACCCTCTGCAGCACAGGGGCTGAGAGGACCCACACGGCGGGGTTGGCAGCTCCGTTCTTCAGCTGCTGAGACGGGGCCATTTTCCAGCTGGCCCTTCTTAGCGTGGTCCCCGCCAGCTCCCCAGCTGAGAGGAGATTTTTTGCCCCATCCCTGTGGTGCTGCCATAACCCTGGGCCAGACCTGGTAGGGCCATAACACCAGGCCAAAGTGGGCCTGGTAGGGCCATAACACCAGGCTGGACTAGGCCGCTTGGTTGCCTAGCAACCGCTCAGGCCTCCATGGCACCTACAGGCCTTCCATGGCACCAAATGGCCTTCAATGCCACCAAGTGGCCTTCAATGGCACCAAGTGGCCCCAGAGGAGAGTCAGGGGAGGGCGAGGGACGGCAAGGAACCAGGAGGACACAACAAAAACGGGCTCGATGTGGGGAAGGACCCGCAGCAGCCACAAAATGGCGGC
>NW_009951972.1:16647-31775 GCF_000747805.2 Chaetura pelagica | reverse complement strand
CCTCTAGCCCCCCCCCCCCCCCGCCTGGGCACGGGCAGGCGGCCCCGCCATGGCCGCCTCGGAGGAGGAGGAGGATTATGGCCACAGTTGTGTCTCTCCCTCTTTTCTTTCCCCCTCAGTGGCTGAGAACAGGAAACGTGAACCTATCTGAGACTAATTGACTTGCAAATTAATCGTTTGTCCCTGTGCTTGATAATTAGTGCTAACGATTTTTTACACACACACACACACACACCCAACCCCCCTTTTTGCTCTCTCCTCCTCTTTATTTTAGTGGGGGCTGTTTTCCCTTCCTTTCTCTTCTTTATTTTTTATCACCCAGCTCTTCCCGAAGCCTCCCCAGCTGCCCCCGCCGTGGGGATGAGGATGGCACCAGGTTTGGGGGGGGGAGAAGGGACCTGGCAGCCACATCTGCTCCTTTGCTTCCCGCATCTCGGTGCCAGCCCTCCATGTCTGCCCGGGAAGGACAACAAACTGGGCTGGGAGAAGGGGGTCAGGAATTTAGGGGGACTATGGAAGGGCTGGGAGACAGGGGAGAGGGGCTCCCCAAGGAGTGGGGTCACTTTGGAGGTGGCTGCAGCCAAACACGTGTTCCCAACCTTCCCAAATAGGCAGAAAACGGCTTTACGACAATATTACGAATCGGTTTGAAAGGAAAGAGAACTTGGTTGTTTGGGTTTTTTTCCCAGCCTTCCCTCTTCCTCTGTCTTAATTCCAGGGATGCATCTGGGTTTTTACAAGTTGGAAGAGGTGTTTCTCCAAAAGGAGAGCAGCTCAAGGTGGATATTTGAGGCTGGTGGTTGAAATAACTCCCCTCGTTCGTTGTGGCTTTGTCCAAAAGCCTCACCTGAAACCAGGGTGCTGCAGGGGGTGGAAAAAGCTGCTGCTGGAGCACGAGGTTTATGGGGAAGGTGGGGGGAAAAAAAAGGGGGTTTGTTGTCTTTTTTGTGCTCATTTTTCGTGGCACAGCTCGACGGGGCCGGTTTGAGCTGAGCTGGGAGCAGCTCAGGGCTGAGAGGAGAGGACATGGTCGGTGCCTTGGTGACACATCCCTGGGAAAAATGCAGCTTTGTTGAAATCGACACGTTTTATGGGAATATTTCCCCCGTCGGCAGCAGAACGACCCCACTCACCCGTGATTCTGATGTTTTTAATTGAGGGCTGGTGACATAAACCACCACAAAGCACCTTATTTTTTTTTTGGCTGGTTCGTTTCAGTCAACTTTCCTGTGTCTGTCTCTGTAAAGAACTGAAAATCCTCACGTGTCACGATCGTGTTTTGATGCCACTCACACCAAAAACGCCTCGATGCTCTTACACTGAGAAATTCCACACGGTCCATTTTCTTCCTCCCTGCTTTTTTTTTCTTTTAGGAGGAAAAGATCCCATTTTGGGGGAGGATGCTTTGGGGTGGAGGTGTGGGGAGGGAACACTTTGTGGTGTTGAGCTCTCTTTTTATTTTTACCCCTGGCTGGGTGGGATTTGCATCCTTCCAAGGAGGTCAAACAACCCCTCTGTGCTTGTGCTGAAGACCCCGACTGGCCCCTACCTGCTGGCAGAGCCAGAATTTGTCCCCCCCACACCCCATTCCTGATTTGGGACCCCCATCTCCAGCCACCCCACTTCTCCCCTCCAGCCACCAGGCGCTTCTTCCAACCGCTGATAATTAAAGGGATCCTTTTCTTTGCAGCTCTTCTCTCCAAAACCCTCCTGACACGATTTCTCAGCCCTACCACTGCTATAATCCTATTTTCCCCCCCCCTTTTTTTTCTCTCTGCTCTGCTTTGTGTCCAGGTCTCTCTTCCCTCCTCCTTTAGCAGCTCAGTCTTGGAGTCTATAAAACCCCGACGATGCTTCTTCGACTCCCCCGCTCATGAACTCCCTCTGTTTGGTTTTTGACCAGAGTTAATTGCACACAAACTCCAGCCCTCTCGGCACGCAGAGGGGGGGTCTTTGTTCCCACAAGAATCACTTGCCCTTCGAGGTCACTGCAGCCACCACCTGTTGTCCCCCCCCAACAGGGGTCACCCCGTCGGCTCCATCGTCGGGAGGGCGGGAGGTTGTGGGGTGGGGAGGATCTCAAATGGGGTGCAGGATGGAGGAGGAACTGGCTGCTTTTTGGGGTCGGGTCCCTTGAAGTCTTGCCATGATTAGCCAACTGATTGTTGGGCTTGGTGGCTGGGGAAGGGAGGGGGTGGGGAGAGAGAGGGTGAAAGAGATGTTAGGGGTGGATTAACCCAGTCAGACCTGGACAAGAGGTTTCCCAGATTAAGTACAAGTTCAGTGGGCTGGAAACCTTCCCCTTTCTCCAGGGGTTGCTTCACCAGAGCAGCTCCAGGCTTAATGAGCTTGTGTCCAGGCACCAGGCTTAGTCCCGGCTTCTCCATTCCAGCTCCTACTCCCAGGACCCACCTCCCTCCCAAGGAAGATCCCTTGAATTAACACCCAGGTGTCTTTAGGGATCTGAGCCCCTCAGTGCCAGATGGACTGGGGTGGTGGTTCCTTTCCAAGCTGCTCAAAAGCATCCAGTGAATTTTTATGGGGCTCTTGGTCCCTCCAACAGGCTTTGGGTGGTGGTCCCATCTGGAAGGTGGGGGACATTGTGGCAGTTACCAGTGCAAGGAGAACTGGAAACAGCACTGAGGGCTCGATGGCTCCTGGAAAGGACTGAGACCCCCAAGAAGACCCTTTCTGACCAGCTTCCCCACCCAGCCACGTCCTTCTCTGCTGCTGCTGGGGAAATAAATCCCTCCCCTCTTCATCATCCATCTGAGTGAGATCAAGAATAATAGAATCATCAGATCAATCTGGTTGGAAAAGACCTTTCAGGTCACCCAGTCCCACTGTTCCCCCAGCCCTGCCCAGTCCCCACTGCCCCAGGTCCCTCAGCACCACAGCTTGGAAACCCCTCCAGGGATGGGGACTCCACCCTGGGCAGCCTGGGCCAGGGCCTGACAACCCTTCCCAGGAAGGAATTGTTCCCAGGATCCAACCTCAACCTCCCCTGGGCAACTTGAGGCCCTTTCCTCTTGTCCTATTCCTTGTTCCTGGGGAGCAGAGCCCGACCCCCCTGGCTCCAACCTTATTCCAGGGAGTCATAGAGTGATAAGTTACGACTCATTTCAGAGGGCTGAGAGGTGGTGGCAGCAGTGGGAACACTGCCCTCCAAAGCTCTCCGGGGTGGCAGAGGCTGCTCAGCAGTGGAGATGTTCATAGAACCATAGAATCATGGAATGGTTTGGGTTGGAGGGACCTTCAAGACCATCTAGATCCAACCCCCTGCATGGGCAGGGACACCTCCCAGCAGCCCAGGCTGCTCCAAGCCCCATCCAACCTGCCCTTCAACACCCCCAGGGATGGGGCAGCCACAGCTTCCCTGGCCAACCTGGCCCAGGCTCTCCCCACCCTCACACTCCACAATTCCCTCCTCAGCTCCAACCTCCAGCTCCCTCTCCCACTTTTCATCCCTCCCCCTCATCCCATCCCTCCCTGCCCTTGGCCCAAGTCCCTCCCCAGCTTTCCTGGAGCCCCTTCAGGCCCTGGAAGCTGCTCTAAGGTCTCCCTGGAGCCTTCTCCTCTCCAGGCTCAACACCCCAACTCTCCCAGCCTGGCTCCAGAGCTGCTCCAGCCTTGGATCTTCATGACCCTCTGGCCTCTCCAGGAGCTCCATGTCCTTATGTTGGGTGCTCCAGAACTGGACAAAGCTCTCCAGGTGGGGTCTCATCAGAGCTGATAATTGACAGAAACTCATCCTGTGCATCCAACCCACGAGTGGGGCAGGTGTGAGGCTGCTCCTGGAGGTGCCCATCCCAGTGCAACCCCCCTCAGAACTGGGCAGACTGGGCTGGCGAGACGCTGCCTGGAGCTGGTTTCCCAACCCTCCCACCTGGTCCCCTTGTCAATGGAGCCACTTGGCTCAATGTGGGTCATTGTAGGAGGGGGCAACCACTCCAGCAAACAAGCCTCAATTGCCCACTGATTGGGGTGGCTGAGAGCACCATCACTGCCATTTCTGAAGGGGGGGGGAGGTTTAGAGAGTGGGGGGAGACATTAATAATCCCCATTCTGTCCCTGCAGCCCTTTCCCCCCCCCCTTGTTATTCTCCTCTTTGTCTCTTCATTTGGCCCATTATGATGATTATTATTTTCGAGGGGGGGGGGGAAAACCAACAACCCACAAAAAGGGGGTCTTTTCTCCACCCCCCCTCCCCTCCCTCTTGAAGACACTTCTTAGACCTTTGGGAAAATGGGAAGGAATAATTATGAAAAAACATCAGTGGAGAGAGGGGCCATCTGAGAGGGATTAAAGGATTACAATTAAAACTCATTTTAGGGAGGTGATGTGACATTAGCGTTTTCATTCTCCCTTCCCCCCCCTCCAAACTCCCTCCAACCCCCCCCTAAACCCCCTCCAAACCCTCCCCCCCTTTCCCCAAACCCCCTCCCAGCTCTCTGGGCTGAAGTTGATTAAATGACAAACTCCAGCTCAGAAGGGAAAAAACCCAACAAAACAACCCACACAACAACAACAACAATAAATTAAACATGGAGTCAAATGGGGAGGGGGGAGGAAATTAAATAAACCATCATCAAAACGTGGCCTGCGAATGATTTGCAAAGTGAAGAGAAAATGAGGTCACTGGGAATGACTGGTGGCAGCTGGGAATGGGGTGGACAAAGCAGCTGGTGCTCCCAGCAGGTTTCTGGTGGTGGGAACAGGTCCCCTCTGCCTGATCCAGCAGGTGAAGGTGTTGAAGGTCTCTCCTCCAGGAGATGAGTTGAGTTGGGATGTGGAGGCATCTGGTTTGGGCAGGGTGGGGGGTTGTCATCCCTGTGCCCCTCTGAGGGGTCTGGGAACCCAAGGCAGACCCTGGCCTTGCTCTGCTCTTCCTCCCACAGCAGCTTTGCAGCAGGAGAAGACAACTTGGGGGCTGGAGAAACCCGGGTTGGAGCAGCAGAGCCAGGACTCAGCCTCAGAACATCCCTTTCTGGCCCATTTTCTCAGCTCTTCCTCACACTATGCAGCTGCTACTACTGGTTGGAGCCAGCCAGGCCCTTCCTTCCCTCTTGAGTTGTGGCTCCAGGAGCATTCCCAGGGCTGGAGGTGTCTTCTGACTCTTCCCTGCTAAAACAAAGCAGAGGGTGATTCCTGGGAGCCCTTCCCTCTCTCCACCTCATCCATCAGGATTTCTGGGATGGGATTCCCAAGGGCAGGAGCTGTTGGTCATGGCTTTAAGATTCCCTGACACCAAAATTCAATGTTGCTGTAAATCAGGGGTGGTGGGAAAGGCAGAAGAATCCGAGTGGGCTCCTGCAGGGAGCTGGAATTTCCCAAGGGAAACACACACACCCTGTTGGGACTTCATTTTGGGAAGGGAAAGAGATTCCAGGATGATTGCTGGCTGCTGCAGCTGATGGTTGTGAAGCCTGGGATGGGGGAATTTCCAGTTAGAAACCAAAAATCCCTGTACATCCAATGATTCTGATGCTGTGGAGACTTAAACCCAAACTGGGAGCCTGGCTGGAGAAGCAGGGATGCTGGGAAGATGTGGAAGCAGAGATGTGGGGCAGAGAGGCTGGGATTCCTGGGACTTCCTGCTGGTATCTGATCTCTAGGGCCCCTCATAGCACCAGTGGGACTGAGTCCATGCAAAGCAAACATCTTAGAGCATAAATGAAACCACAAAAGCCTCCAAGAGAACGGCCTGGGAATGATTTTCCCCCCAGTTAGGCTGGAAAAACAGGAGGATGCAGAGGAGAGAAACTCCTTCTGCTCCCAACCTGCTGGCCCAGGGCAGCGTGTGCTTCCCAAACACACAAACTGTCCCTGCCTGTGCAGGGGGTTGGATCTAGGTCATCTGGAAGGTCCTTCCAACCCAAACCATTCCATGATTCCATGGTACTCAGAGATCTCCCAGCCCCAACTGTCAAAGGGACGAGGCAAGAAGGAACACTCAGATGGTTCCAGCCTCAGAGCAAGTGGCAGCAGGAGCTTTGTCTCCCCCTCAACCCCCTCTCTTTTGACACCAGGGCACAGGGCTGGGCCTTGTTGCTGCTCATCAGCCTCTGGGTGCAGCTCTGGAGGTGCCCAGTGTGTGTCCTCAGGGATTAACTGCTGGGACAGGCATCCTGATCCCCTTGGGTTGGAAGAAACAGGAGGATGCAGAGCAGAGAATCCCCCTTCCCGACCCACCCGCCCAGAGCCTCCTGCTCTTCCCAAACACATCAAGGGGGTCAAGGCTGCAAACCCAGCAGATCCTCTCCCTTCCATCCCACAGCCTGGATCACTCAGGCATCTTAGCACGTGGGCACCAGGGCTGGTGGTGGGAGATGCCACCCGAGTGTCTCATCTTGGGAAGCAGCAAAAATGCCGAACGGAAGGGAAACTCCCCCTCCCCAGCCCTCCAGATCCAGCCTATTTTCTTTCCTCTCCTTTTGTTCCTGATTTCCGGATCTGTGCAGCAAAGCCAAGCGTGGGGAAAAGAAAGAGGCTGAAGGGAGTTGGCATCTGGCAGGGAAAAGAACAAAAATAGCAGAGCAGGGTTTGCTGGGCAGGAGCAGCCAAGGAGGGAGGTTGGCAGGGGCCTCGGTGCCAGCGACCGCCCAGGGCCTGGGACAAGCCCCAGGAAAATTCAAGGTCTAAGCACAGATCAGGCTTCCTGGCAGGTCTAAACTGGGACAGAGCAGCAGTGGAGGAGGCAGCTCAGCAGTTTGAATCTCCACCTGCTCACGGGCACCTTCCTGGCTCTGCCCCCCGATGGCAGTGTCTAGCCCTTGGTGTCCATCCTGCCTGGAGCTTCATCCAGCCCAGCAGTTAATCCCTGAGGACACACACTGGGCACCTCGAGAGCTGCACCCAGAGGCTGATGAGCAGCAACAAGGCCCAGCCCTGTGCCCTGGTGTCAAAAGAGAGGGGGTTGAGGGGGAGACAAAGCTCCTGCTGCCACTTGCTCTGAGGCTGGAACCATCCGAGTGTTCCTTCTTGCCTCGTCCCTTTGACAGTTGGGGCTGGGAGATCTCTGAGTACCATGGAATCATGGAATGGTTTGGATTGGAAGGACCTTCTAGATCACCTAGATCCAACCCCCCCCCATGAACAGGGACACCTCCCAGCAGCCCAGGCTGCTCCAAGCCTCATCCAACCTGCCCTTCAATACCCCCAGGGATGGGGCAGCCACAGCTTCCCTGGGCAACCTGGCCCAGGCTCTCCCCACCAAAAGACAAAAGAGATAACACAAAAGGTAGAAACACCAATGGGTTCCTCATCTCCCCCACCCAAACAACCCCCTCGGGCTATTCCTGATGCTGAGGAGATCCCAGAACCTCTCCAAGTGCCCCGAGAGGTGGGATGGATGGAGCAGGAGCTGCCTGCTCTGGGCCCTGGCTCCATCTCCTCCCCTCCCCAGGGCCACCCAGTCCCTTTCCCCTTGCCCTGCTGCCAAGACCACATTGTCCCCAGTTTGTGCCTTCCAGAACAGCCTGATTGGCCTTGAAAAGGGCTGATTTGCTTTTCCCTGTTCCCATTGAAACCCGGGAGACCAAAGCCTGTTCCCTCCAGGCTCTCAGAAACCTGGCACCCTTTCCACTTCACTTCCCCCTGCCCCTCAGCCCAGGGGCTCCTGCTGGGATTTTGCTGTCAACAAGAGTTTTGTTCCCTTTCTAGGGAGGTGCAGGAGGGACACAAGGACCTTGGAAATGGCAGCTTCTTTGACACCACTATTCTCCTCCGACCCCCCTGGCTGAATAAACAGCTCACCAAAAAATGGAGGTGACTGGATTTCCTTCCTGGGAGGGGGGGGGAAACACTGCATCTTGGTTTCTAATGAATTTCCCTAATTAACATTATCTTCATTAGGTCTGGATGCAAATAACTCGGTCTGTACTGGGTGGAACAGAGGGAAAAACAGGAATAAAATATATTCCTCTCCTGTGAAAAGAGGCTGGGAGAGTTGGGGTGTTCAGCCTGGAGAGGAGAAGGCTCCAGGGAGACCTTAGAGCAGCTTCCAGTGCCTGAAGGGGCTCCAGGAAAGCTGGGGAGGGACTTGGGCCAAGGGCAGGGAGGGATGGGATGAGGGGGAGGGATGAAAAGTGGGAGAGGGAGCTGGAGGTTGGAGCTGAGGAGGGAATTGTGGAGTGTGAGGGTGGGGAGAGCCTGGGCCAGGTTGGCCAGGGAAGCTGTGGCTGCCCCATCCCTGGGGGTGTTGAAGGGCAGGTTGGATGGGGCTTGGAGCAGCCTGAGCTGCTGGGAGGTGTCCCTGCCCATGGGGGGGGTTGGATCTAGATGATCTTTAAGGTTCTTTCCAACCCAAACCAGTCCATGACTCTCTGATAACAGCCTGGAACCAGGTCTTTCCCAGACACAGGCTGGTTTTTGGGTGGATCAATCCCCTCCCCGAGAGTTGCTGGGGGACGGATGGATTCCCACTCAGGATATTTCCACCCCAACACCTCTTGGAGATCCTCAGGACTGATTTTGACCACCTCTTCCCCAGCCCAGCCCTCTGCCCACAGCCCCATCTCCCGCCAGCATCTCTCCCTCTCCAGGGGGCAAGTGCATCCTGGGAATTTCCCTCCCTCAACACCTTCACCCCAAGCAGCCAATCTTCCCTCATCCTATAGAACCCCCCTCCCTCCCTGCCACTGACCAAACCCAGGATGAAAGTGGCAGGTTGGGGGTTGTGTCGTGTGGTTTTTTCACCCCCCTCTTTCCTTTCTTTCCCCTCCCCTTTCAGTTTTATTTCTCTCCCCCCCCCCCTGGTATTTTTTTCACGCCGTTTCATCCCCCTCCCAATCAGACAGGCTGAACAATGAGGTTCTGTCCACGATGGGGCTTTCGTGCTGATTTCATCTCCTCTCTCATCCGTATGCAAACCAGGCTCCAACAGGCTTTTTTGGACATGCCATGGAAACCAAGGTCCACCTCCCCTTTCAGTTTTATTTCTCTCCCCCCCCCCCTGGTATTTTTTTCACGCCGTTTCATCCCCCTCCCAATCAGACAGGCTGAACAATGAGGTTCTGTCCACGATGGGGCTTTCGTGCTGATTTCATCTCCTCTCTCATCCGTATGCAAACCAGGCTCCAACAGGCTTTTTTGGACATGCCATGGAAACCAAGGTCCAGGCCCGGAATGGGGGGGGTGGTGTTGGGGGGAAGGTTCTCCGAGTGAGAAATCTCCTGGTTGCTTTTTCCCATAAAAAATATTAGAAGCTTTAATGAAGAGAATAGGTGTTATTTTTATAATGCTTTTTGTTATGTGTAATTAAGCAATTTAAACTTTCCATAAACTTTAAGACGAAGGGCAGCTCTTCCAAAGTAAAAAAAAAAAAGAAGAGAGTCTGGAAGGGAATTTCTATGAGGATGGGGAGTGGGAAATGGGGCTGGGCCAGTTCTCTGGGACCCTTGTGCTCCTTTGGCCTCTCTGTGGCAGCCCAAGGGTGTCTGGGGGGACTTGGCCGTGGTGGAGGATCCAGCTGGGAGGCTGGAGCTGGGCTGGATTCAAGCTGGTTGTCATGATAATGCCCCCCAGAGGAAGCAGGAGCCTTTTCAAGCCCTGCATGAAATAACTCCAAAGGGTTTTGGGCAAGAAATCCCTAAGAACTTCAAGTGGTAGAAACCCAAAGGTGGTTTGCAGGGATACGTGACCTACAGGGGACATGAGAAGGTGGGTTTGGTGACAGCCAGAAGACCTGGTTGGCCTGGGAGATGGAGAGAGAAATTTGGGAGGGGGGGGGGATGAAATAATCTGGGATTTATTCCCAAGGGTGTGAGGGGCTGGGAGGTGAGGGGGTTAAACAACTCAAAACTGCAATTTGTTTCTCTCCCTCGAGATGTGGGGATCTCCAAGGTTGTGTGGGGAGGCAGCAGGACAAAGAGACCAGACAGGCCAGTCCCCACCAGTGCTCCCAGTTTATTGGAGTGACTCCCACCTTATCATAGAAGCACAGACTGGTTTGGGTTGGAAGGGACCTTCTAGATCATCCAGTCCCACCCCCCATGGGCAGGGACACCTCCCACCAGCCCAGGCTGCTCCAAGCCCCATCCAACCTGCCCTTCAACACCCCCAGGGATGGGGCAGCCACAGCTGGTTGCCCAGGCTCTCCCCACCCTCAGAGTGAAGAATTTCTCCAACATGTCCAATCTAGACCTTCCCTCTGGACCCCCACACCAGGACGGGGTGGCCCAGCCTGCCTGGCTCTGCCTCTGCTGGAGCCTGGACGAGGCTTCCCCAGCATCACTTCCTCACTCCTCATCCACCCTCCAGACCTGCTGGTCATGCCAATTTGTCACCAAGCTGGGATTTCAATTAAAGCCCCAAAGGAGGGGTCAGGGGTTATGCAAACAGGGAGGTCAAGGCCACTTGCCTGGAGGACTCTCCCGGGGCCCGGCCCCGCGTGCCCGGGGCTGAGGGCTCCTTTGTTCCCCTGCTCCATTCAAGAAGCAGTTTGTCAATAACGTTGACCTCTCAGCTCCCAAGGTTGTAGCCTCCTCCTCTTCCTCCCTCTCCCAGTGGTTTGGCTGGGGCAGAGCTAAGGGACCCTCCCTGGTCTTCACACCCCTGGAGGTGCCAAAGGGATGGGAGAAGAGAGGCCACAGGGCACAGCAGTGGTCATGGAATCATGGGATGGTTTTGGTTGGAAGAGACCTTAAAGCTCGTCCAGTCCCACCCCCCCATGGGCAGGGACACCTCCCAGCAGCCCAGGCTGCTCCAAGCCCCATCCAACCTGCCCTTCAACACCCCCAGGGATGGGGCAGCCACAGCTTCCCTGGGCAACCTGGCCCAGGCTCTCCCCACCCTCACACTCCACAATTCCCTCCTCAGCTCCAACCTCCAGCTCCCTCTCCCACTTTTCATCCCTCCCCCTCATCCCATCCCTCCCTGCCCTTGTCCCAAGTCCCTCCCCAGCTTTCCTGGAGCCCCTTCAGGCCCTGGAAGCTGCTCTAAGGTCTCCCTGGAGCCTTCTCCTCTCCAGGCTCAACACCCCAACTCTCCCAGCCTGGCTCCAGAGCTGCTCCAGCCCTCCCAGCATCTCCGGGGCCTCCTCTGGCCTCTCTCCAGGAGCTCCATCCATCATGGCAGCTTCTCCCCACGTTGGGTTTCTTTTGACTACCGATCTCATCTCTGCCCCTTGGTCTCTTGCATCCAGGGGCAGTTTCCCACGGCAGCACTTGGAACCATCCTCAGGAGCAGCAGAGTCTTTTGTCCTCTCCAGATCCTCATCCTCCTTTCCCATCAGCTTCCCCCTCCCACCACCACCCTTTGCTGCTCCAGCAGGGTTGATGCAGAGACCTGGAGGTCTCCTCCAGCAGACCCCAGCCCCTCCATCACCAAACCCCACACCCACCACCACCTCCCCCACCCAAACCACCTTACCCACCACCACATCCACCCGCTCACTCCAACCACCACCCCACTTTCCTGGGGGTGGCTTTGGGGTGGTGGGACTGCCCTGACCCCTTCTCCTGCCTGCTCCTCGTGCTGGGCAGCCTGGGGAACAAGCAGTGCTTGAACCTCCAAGCCTGAGGAGCCCATTTCAGCTGGGAGATAAATGGGTATCGTGGAGCAAGTGGCAATTAACGTGGGTAAAGAGCCCCTTAGTGACTGTCCCTTACATAACACCTTTGTCCCCAGCCCTTCACTTCATCCCCAGTTTGTAAATAAACTTGACTCCCAGTTTTACTGGGCCTTTTGTGCCCCCTTTGTTTGATTTTCTTCTTCTTTTTCACGCAGCGAAGAAGGAGCTGATTGTCTTTGGGGGGGGGGGGGGGAGCAGCTCTGCCCACCCTGGCTTCACCCCAAAATGGGCCCCAGCAGCACCCAACCCATCGAGGGCCTCCCCCCCCCTTTTTACACTTGCTGTGCCAGGGATTTTAATTGGTTTGCCCCCACTAATGGTGCCTGGAGGCTCATTATGCCACGGGTGATGAATGGGGGGGCCTGAAAATGGGGCTTCCTAATTGCAGTGGGTCAGAGGCACTGGGGGCTTTTGTTATATTGGGGGGGAGGGGGCTTAGCAGAAGGGCTGAGCACTCCCCCCCCTGCCCCAGTGTTTGGGGTCTGGGGGATGCTGGCTCAGCCCCAACACAAGGACCTGTCCCTAATTCCACCCTGTGTCCTCCTCGTTTGGTTTCCCTGCACCCATGGGTGGCCCAAGGGATGTGCCCCATGGATTTTGGGGGGGCCTGGTCCCAGCTTGTGGGCACACCGTGGGGCTCTGCTGCCTTGCACCTGCCCACTTCAGCTGCAGGTTGCTTCTCTCAGGTCCTTCTCCAAAGGGCAGGGCTGCCTGAGGAGATCCTGAGATGGTTGGCACCACGAATAGTGGCTTCTCCTCCACCACCAGGTTTGGGAGCTGCAGGTTGGAGCTGGTCCTGCTTTGAGCTGACCCTGAAATAGGGTGACACCCCCTGAGGTGACTGAACCCCCTGAGGTCAAGCAGGGGGACCAGGCCAGCCAGAAACCCCACGGTGAGTGGGGGTCCCAAAGGGGGTGACCAGCATCTCCCCAGTCCTACCCATCACTGCTGCACCAGCCAAGGTGGCATCTGGAGCTGAACCTGCTGGAGGAGGACACACTGGGGGGAATTGTCTCCATGGAGGACATCAGCACAGGGCTGGGGCTGTGGGGGTACCCCCCCTACAGGGTTGGGTCCAGTTTTGGGGTTCCTCACGTGAGAAGGACATGGAGAGAGTCCAGAGGAGGCCCTGGAGATGCTGGGAGGGCTGGAGCAGCTCTGGAGCCAGGCTGGGAGAGTT
The DNA here is from genome assembly GCF_000747805.2 of Chaetura pelagica. Lineage (NCBI taxonomy): Eukaryota > Metazoa > Chordata > Aves > Apodiformes > Apodidae > Chaetura > Chaetura pelagica. Next base: position 19,023 of record NW_009951972.1, on the reverse strand, counting down.
GGGGTGTTGAGCCTGGAGAGGAGAAGGCTCCAGGGAGACCTTAGAGCAGCTTCCAGGGCCTGAAGGGGCTCCAGGAAAGCTGGGGAGGGACTTGGGCCAAGGGCAGGGAGGGATGGGATGAGGGGGAGGGATGAAAAGTGGGAGAGGGAGCTGGAGGTTGGAGCTGAGGAGGGAATTGTGGAGTGTGAGGGTGGGGAGAGCCTGGGCCAGGTTGGCCAGGGAAGCTGTGGCTGCCCCATCCCTGGGGGTGTTGAAGGGCAGGTTGGATGGGGCTTGGAGCAGCCTGGGCTGCTGGGAGGTGTCCCTGCCCATGGAGGGGAGTGGAACTGGACTGGATTGGTCCCTTCCAACCCAACCAATTCTGGGATTCAATTATTTGTGCACCCTCAGGGCTCAAACTGGGTCTCAAGGGGCTCTCCCTTCCCCACAACTTGGTGCTCTGTGTGTCCAGCCCTGCCCCACGATGGTGCTGGTGCCGTTCTGGGAACCACTGGGTGCTGCTCTTTGTTGGGTGGGATCCAACAGGGCCCCCTGCCCCTCTCCTGAGCCTTCCCTCTCCCATCTGGTGCCCATTAGTGGCTGCCCCAGCCTGTCCAGGTGTCGCTGGGATAACGATTCACACCCCAAGGAAGGTGGGAAAGATGATTAACTGGTTTTCCATCAACCAGCACCAGGCATCAGCTGTTCCTGGGGGGGATGGGGAAGGAGACAGAGCCGGGGGGGGGGTTGTGGGTGTGTAAGGAAACGTGCTCAGGCTTTGTCCTGCCTCTAATTCCAATGGACTCTGAGGCAGCTCTTTGTGTGCCTTAGTTTCCCCAGCTGGAAGGGGGAGATGTTGCCATTGGGTGAAACCCCCTCTGAGCAGCTGTTTGAGCTCCTGCAGCAGCAAGAGGTGATTTCAGGAGGTCTCCTGGCAGCTGCTTGGACACCAGAGAGGGTGAAGGAGCTGCCAGGAGCTCTCAGGGGACAAGGTTGGCAGGGAACATGAATTAAATTAAACCCCCTGGAAGGAGAGATGGGGTGGGATGAGTCTGGAGTGTGTCTGGGCTGGGAGAGCCCTGCTCTGTGTCCTTGTTTGTCCCACGTTGGTGGGACTTTGGGCTTTTCCTGCTCGTGGATCTTAAATGAAATGTTAGTGAGCAGTGAGATGCAAAGATCCCTGAGTCTGGCACACCCAGCCATGGTGAGCCCACCCTTGTGAGCTGGCTTGGACTTCTTCTCCAGCTCTTCCCACATCTTGGGAGAGAGGGAAGGGGGGGAAAAATGAGGATAAAAGGAGCTTTTCTCAGGTCTTCTTTGCTGGTGGTGGGAAGGGAAAGTGGGGCTGCCTGGAAGTGCAGCTCCCTGGGGAAGGGTGAGGTCTGAGGGGGAGCTGGGAAGGTGGTGGGGAAGGAAGGGGGTGGAGGAGGAAGGTGATGGAGGAAGGTGGTGGTGGAGAAAGGTGGTAGTGGAGGAGGAAGGGGATGGTGAAGGAGGAGGAAGGGGATGGAGAAGGAGGGTGGTGGTGGAGGAGGAAGGTGGTGGGGAAGGAGGAGGATGGAGAAGGAAGGTGGTGGAGGAGGAAGGGGATGGAGAAGGAGGAGGATGGTGGAGGAGGAGGAAGGGGATAGAGAAAGAGGGTGGTGGTGGAGGAGGAAGGTGGAGGGGAAGGAGGAGGATGGAGAAGGAAGGTGTTGGAGGAGGAAGGGGATGGAGAAACAAGGGGATGGGGAAGGAAAGTGATGGAGAAGGAAAGTGATGGAGCAGAGAGTTCCCTCCCCACGGGGCTGGGGAAACTGAGGCACCAGCAGCTCCTGCCACCCAAACCCCCTCCAAGAAGTGTGTCGGTGGGTGCTTCCCCCAGGCTCCTCGTGCCCCGCGGGGGCTGTGACCAGCACCCCAACTCCCTGCCTGTCCCGGGCTGGGATCCCGGAGCCACGGGCGGAGCTGGAGCCTCCAATTCCCGAGCCTGGAAGGGCCGGCGGGATTATCTGCTCCTCGGCACCATCTGTTCCCCAAACTGCCCTCATTGTGCTCAGGTTGGGAAGGAAACGGCCCCTACAGAGAAGCAATTTGTTCACTGCCTAAACCTTTCAGGCTCTTCCCATCCCAACCCGCCCTCGGCTCTGCCCCAGCTCGGCGCTCGCTCCAGACCCGCTGAAACCGAGCCTGGAAGGGCCGGCGGGATTATCTGCTCCTCGGCACCATCTGTTCCCCAAACTGCCCTCATTGTGCTCAGGTTGGGAAGGAAACGGCCCCTACAGAGAAGCAATTTGTTCACTGCCTAAACCTTTCAGGCTCTTCCCATCCCAACCCGCCCTCGGCTCTGCCCCAGCTCGGCGCTCGCTCCAGACCCGCTGAAACAACTGGGAGAGCAGCAGCGCTCAAACTGGTTTC
>NW_009951972.1:15158-15704 GCF_000747805.2 Chaetura pelagica | reverse complement strand
AGGGGGGGAGTGAGGGGGAGCCCTGCACCCCGAGCTAAGGGCCCCTTTGCTGGGTCATGTCGCTGCTCCCCCTTCCATCCCTCTGGAGGTGGCACAGGGATGGGGGGTCCCCGTGGGGACATGGGATGTACCCTGGGGTCTCTGCAGGGAGTGGGGACAGCAGGGACCTTTGGCCCCCCCCCCCCAGCTCCCGTGGGGGCAGCAGGGATGGAACCTGAGCCTGATTTCCTTGGGTTGTGTCCTGGGATTTGGGTGGTGCTGGAGGGTGGAACTCATTAGGTTTTCTGGAATGAACCAGTGAAACTGGGAAAGGGAAAGGGGAGGAGGGGGGTGTTCCCTCCCATCAGGGGGCAGAAGGTTTGAATTTGAGACCCTGGCCCAGGTTGCCCAGAAAAGCTGTGGCTGCCCCATTCCTGGAGGTGTCCAAGGGCAGGTTGGATGGGGCTTGGAGCAGCCTGGGCTGGTGGGAGGTGTCCCTGCCCATGGGGGGTGGGACTGGATGGGCTTTATGGTCCCTTCCCACCCAAACCAGTCCGGGGTTCCATA
>NW_009951972.1:14056-14874 GCF_000747805.2 Chaetura pelagica | reverse complement strand
ATGGGGCTTGGAGCAGCCTGGGCTGCTGGGAGGTGTCCCTGCCCGTGCAGTTGGATCTGGATGATCCTTAAGGTCCCTCCAACCCATCCCGTGATTCGATGAATTTTCGCTTCAGACTCCAGATTTCCTCGAATTTGATTTAGTTTCTTGCAGGGAGGCTGAAGAGCCCCTGTTCCAATCGGTGCTTTCTGGTCACCCTGCAGCTCCATTATCTTTATTCCTATTTTTTCGGGCACCTTTGATGCAAGGATTTAAAACTCCCCCGTGTTCCCACAACCTCAGCCCTCCAAAGAAAACGCTCCTTGTACGTGGCCACTTCGGTGGGGTCACCAACTGCTCCCCCCAAGGATCTGCACCCCCTGTCCCCTCGGTGGGGGGTGGGGCTGTGTCCCCCTGCCCTGGGGACGGTGCTGGCAGCCAGGATTTAAAACTCCCCCGTGTTCCCACAACCTCAGCCCTCCAAAGAAAACGCTCCTTGTACGTGGCCACTTCGGTGGGGTCACCAACTGCTCCCCCCCAGGATCTGCACCCCCTGTCCCCTCGGTGGGGGGTGGGGCTGTGTCCCCCTGCCCTGGGGACGGTGCTGGCAGCTGGGGACCCCCCCCGGGAACCCCACATGGTGAGGGCTGGGTACACCCCCCCCCCACTATCCCCCAGAGCCCTTTGGGGTTGTGTCCCTGCTCCAGGTGCTGTGGGATCCCCTTTACCACATTCTTGGGGTGCTCAAACCTCCCGGACAAGAGGTTTGGGGGCTGTTCCCCCCCCTTTTGAGGGGGTGAGATGGGGTGCTGGGTGCTGCTGGGGGTCCTGGGAAGCAG
>NW_009951972.1:9361-11453 GCF_000747805.2 Chaetura pelagica | reverse complement strand
CCTGCCCCCCCGAAGGGTTCGCTCTCCTCCCCTGCCACCGTAGGCATCTGCAGTGGCCAGGGCTGCCAGCAGTGTCCCCAGCAAGGCACCCAGGAGCCCTGGCAGCCCGTGGACGTTGTGGACCCCACACGTGTCCTGGATCTTCAGCCTGGAGCTCAGGACGGGCTGGGGAGAACGTGGAGGAAGAGCCAGGATTGGGGATCCTTGGCCAAACTGGGTGTTGGCAGCTTTGGGAACCCCAAAAGGGCTTTGGGAACCCCAAAAGGGGGGGTGGGTGGGTTGTCCCGTGGTTGGGGACTGGTGTCCTCGGCTGTCCCAAGGAGACTCACCCTGAGGAACCTGAAGCCAAGTGGGGGGATCAGGCCGGCCAGAAACCCCGCAGTGAGAGCCCCAAAGGGGGTGACCAGCATCTCCCCAGCCATCCCCATCACTGCTGCACCAGCCAAGGTGGCATCCTGGAGCTGAACCTGCTGGAGGAGGACACGGTGGGGGGGGGGTTGTCTCCATCAGCACAGGGCTTGGGGGGGATCTGGGAATCCTCAGGGATCAAACTGCATCTTCAGGAACCTAAACAAGTCTAAGGAGGATCCCCGGGTGTGTTTTTTTTAGGACAGGCTGTGGGCAATGTGTGAGGTTTCTCCCAGGAGAAGACCTACCATCCTCAGTGTGCCCTCCTCCTGGAGGAGAGGACAGAGGACAAAGGTGGCCAAGGTGCTCGATGCCAACGAGAAGTAGGTGTTGGGCACTGCCCAGGGCTCAGCTGGGTCGTGGGCCCTGGTGGTTGAGGTGAAGCTGGGCCAGAAGATCCACAGGTAGATGGTTCCTGTGGGGAAGGGGAACAGGCAGGGTTTGATGGTGGGGTTGATCCCTGGTGGGGAAGAAGCTTCTGGCTGGTGCCTGGAGATGCAGGTGGGCACAGGTTGCAGAGTGGGAGGTTCAGGTTGGACAGGAGGAAAAGGTTTTTCCTGGAGAGGGTGGTGCAGCCCTAGGAGAGGTCCCCAGGCAGGTCTGGCCTTGATGGTTTGCAGGATTCTGCTGGTCAGAGCCATGGCCAAACTGTCCTGATACTGGTGATGGTCCTTCCACCACCACGTCTGTGACTGAGGTGTTGGTGGCTTCAAGCTCCGTACCAACCACAGCAAAGACATCTGGGTGGTGCTCCCTGTCCTGCTCCTCCTGCCTCTTGCCCACGTGGGGTTGGTGCAAGATCCTTGAAACCATCAGGCCAAAATAAGCCCCGAAGGTGTGGACAGTCAAGGAGCCCCCGTTGTCACTCACCTGGTGGGTACAGAAAAGCACCTTGCAGGGTGGGGGGGAGCTGGGATTGATCTCCAGAGGTTCCTCCTGGATGTGAGGAACCTAAACCCATGGTCACCCCCTTTCTGGTGGTGTGTCCCCCTGGTTGGTGACTCACCCCCATGAGACTGAGCAGGATGTACTCGTTGAGAGTGAAGAGGGTGACTCCCAGCAGGGTCAGCAGCAGCATCTGGATGGGGTTGACCCTTCCCAGAACAGCCCCGGTGGAGATGAGGGTGGCTGCAGTGCAGAAGTCAGCACTGACCATGCTGAGGAGGAGAGGGGAAGGTGTGGGGTGGGATCAGGGGGGTCACCATGGGAGCTGGGGACAGCAGGGTCTGGAGGGACAGGAGCTGAGCCTGCAACCCAGACCCTGCATCCCAGCACTCCAAAGCACAAATGCAGGTTGGGTGGAGAACAGATCAAAAACAGCCCTGAGGAGAAGGACTTGGGGGTGTTGGAGGAGGAGAAGCTCAGCATGAGTTGGGTCTGTGTTGGAGCAAGTCCAAAGGAGGCCCCGGAGATGCTGGGAGGGCTGGAGCAGCTCTGGAGCCAGGCTGGGAGAGTTGGGGTGTTGAGCCTGGAGAGGAGAAGGCTCCAGGGAGACCTTAGAGCAGCTTCCAGGGCCTGAAGGGGCTCCAGGAAAGCTGGGGAGGGACTTGGGCCAAGGGCAGGGAGGGATGGGATGAGGGGGAGGGATGAAAAGTGGGAGAGGGAGCTGGAGGTTGGAGCTGAGGAGGGAATTGTGGAGTGTGAGGGTGGGGAGAGCCTGGGCCAGGTTGGCCAGGGAAGCTGT
>NW_009951972.1:6252-8592 GCF_000747805.2 Chaetura pelagica | reverse complement strand
CCTGTTTGCACCCACCCTGTGCAGGCACCACAGCAAACGCGCCTGGTTCACCCCCCCCCCTCCCCCAGCAACCCCTGGAGACCCCTCTGCACCCATCAAAGGTGGGTGGGAACCACCAGCCCCCCCTCCTGGGACCTCCGGAAGCATCACACCCTGGGGCAGAAGGAACCAGGAGGCTGAACTGGGACCAGTCAGAAGAGAAGGGACCTGCTTCTCAGCTTGGGCTCAACGCCCTTTGCACCTGAGTCACCACCTGCCCTGGGTGGGGTTCCCGTGGGCAGGAGAAACCGGGAGAACCTGCCTGCTCCTCCCTCCTCTCTGCTCCCCTCCCTCAGCTCCAGAAGCTCCTTCCCATCCCTTCCCAGTTCCTCGGGAGAAGCTGGGATTGGTCCCTCAGCCCCCCCGAGGATGGGACGGACCCACCTCCAGCTCCACGTCGGGGGCTGCGGCAGCACCGGGAAGTGCTGAACCCCCTGGGAAAGGGGCTGGGGGTGAAGCCCCCGGTGCTGCCAGACCCAGCAGGGACCTCTGCAACCCCCCCAGTGCCAGGAGCACCTTCCACCCTCCCCCCCAGCCTGGGAAAGGGGGGCAATCCCGGGGTGATCCCTGTGCCCAGCGCAGGGGGAATCACTGGGCACAGGGATCAACCTCCTGAAATCCAACGTCCTAGACCCAAATATCCCCTTTTCCCGCTTTTTGCCCCCAAGTTTCCCACCCACCCCTCCTGGGTGGGACCCCAACCCTGGGGTTTGATGTTCCCCCTTGGCTGTTTTCCTCTGGAATCTGCTCCAGAGGTGGATGGTGTGACAGGTCCACATGAACGTGGTGACATCCCGTGGTGCCACCTCCTTCAGCAGCACCTGGGAACCAGGTAGAGCTCGGTCTCTGCTCCCTCTGCACCCACCCGGCCCCAGGGTACTCACGGGGGGGCTGAAACCCCAAATCCTGGTTTTTCCAGCTGCAATTCAGCTCCTGGGAACAGGGCCCTGGGCTCCTCTCCGGGCTGTACCGGGCAAAGACAGCGAAGAGGATGATGAGGAGGGTTTGGAGGAGGAAACAGAGACAGGAAAGCTGGAGCCTGGAGGTGTTGGTGTGTCCAGGCATTGTGGGGGGGTGTAAAAACCTTCCCCCCCAAAAAAAAAAAAGCTAAACAAACTTTGGAGACACGAGGAGAACCCGGTGGGGCTGGAAACTCCACCTGTGGGGTGGTTGCCAGGTCCTGCCTCCGCGTGTCCCGGGGGTGGAGGAGCTGAGGATGGAGCTGCCAACACGGAAACTCCAGGGCTGCTCACCTGGTTTTGTCACATCAGGTCACCTTGCCAGGGGAGCACGTGGGGGTTTTTGGGGTCTTGGGTTGGGTGGGAGAGGGTGGGATTTAGGGATGAGGGGTTGGGGGGGGTTGGATTCCTGAGGATGCAGCTTCTCTGGAGGTTTGGAGAATGGGAATGGAAAGTGAGGAGGTGGAGGGTGGTGGGACTGAGCTGCTGCCAAGGTGTTGGGGTCTGGGAAGTTCAGTGAAGGGTTGGAAGTCCTTGGTCAGGGGGGAAAATGATGGTTCAGGGTGAAGAGGGGGGAGAAGCTGCCTTGAAAATCAAGGGTGGATTGAGGATCAGGGGTTGTCAGGAATCCCAGCCCAGGAGAAGGTGGAGCCTGAGGGTTTCCCCTGCTCTGCTTCAGCTGAGAGGTGTTTGTAAGGCACAGAGGGGGAGCCCAGATCCCCACGAGAATAAAAGGGAGAAGAAAAGAAGCCAAGAGGTGAATCACAAGTGGTGGTGAGGAAATGACTCCTTCCCACCAAGCCAAACCATGAGCTCAGACCAGCAGCAACTGGGCTGGGGTCGTGTCCTGACGCTGCTGCTGGGGCTGAGGAAGGAGAATGAGTCACTTTGGGAGGTTCTGGAGAGCGTCCTGCTGCTGGTGGTGGTTTTGGGAGGGCCCAGGGTGCAGCTCCTGCCTTCCCTGGGGGGGAAAAGATGCAAGAGATGACTCAGTTTGTCCCTGGGAGCTCCAAGCTGGGAAGCAACATCCGACCAGCCCAGGAGCTGCTGCCCCAAGGTTGGGGGGCAGGATCTGATTTTGCAGCTGTGGGCTTGAAAAGTGGGGTGCAGGGAGGTCATGGGTGCCCCCAGAACAGCCAGAGACCCCCAGAATAAGACCGGGGAGATGTGGGAGAGGAGCAAAGCTCTGGTTGGCTCATGAAAACGAGCCAAAGCGTTGACCAGTTTGAACTGGGAGAGCCTGGGAGGCTCCCAGTCCAGCTTGCTGGCAGCAAAGTTAGGGCTGGTTATTGCAGCAACCCCCCCCCGGGTGGAGGCTGGGAGGGGGGGGAGCAGGTTGGGG
>NW_009951972.1:3592-6217 GCF_000747805.2 Chaetura pelagica | reverse complement strand
GGTTCCTCCAGCCCTGGAGAGGGACCCCAGGGCTGGGAGGAGGTGAAGCAGCCCCAGAAACACCTCCCAGAAACACCTCCCAGCAACACAGCCCCATTGTGTGCCCTGCTCTGCTCCCAGCACCATCCCAACCCCGAGGTGTGACCGTGGAGAAGCTTCTCCAATACTTCTCCTCTCAGGGCTGGGGAGATGTAAGAGAAGCAGGACACCCCCCCCCTTTTTTTTTTCCAGCCCCAAAGGGTGGCCAGAAGCACCTCCCCCCATCACAGACCTAATGGTGGGGGTGGGAAATGAACCATTGCCTTGATGTGAACCAGAAGGAACCAAACCTTGACAAGCTTGAGAGGTGGGCCCAGATCAACCTCATGAAGTTCAACGTGGCCAAGTCCTGCAGCTGGGTCGGGGCAATCCCAAGCACAAACAGGGTGGAGAACAGCCCTGGGGAGAAGGACCTGGGGGTCTTGGGGGAGGAGAAGCTCAACATGAGCTGGTATCATGTGCTGGAGCCCAGAAACCCCCCCTGTCCTGGGCTGTCACCAGCAGCGTGAGCAGCAGGGCCAGGGAGGGGATTGTCCCCTCTGCTCTGCTCTGCTGAGACCCCCTGCAGGGCTGGGAACAGCTCTGGGGTCCCCAACACAGGGAGGACATGGAGCTGTTGGAGAGAGTCCAGAGGAGGCCCCGGAGATGCTGGGAGGGCTGGAGCAGCTCTGGAGCCAGGCTGGGAGAGTTGGGGTGTTGAGCCTGGAGAGGAGAAGGCTCCAGGGAGACCTTAGAGCAGCTTCCAGGGCCTGAAGGGGCTCCAGGAAAGCTGGGGAGGGACTTGGGCAGGGAGGGATGGGATGAGGGGGAGGGATGAAAAGTGGGAGAGGGAGCTGGAGGTTGGAGCTGAGGAGGGAATTGTGGAGTGTGAGGGTGGGGAGAGCCTGGGCCAGGTTTCCTGGAGAAGTTGTGGATTGATGGGACTGGATGGTCTGCAGCTCATGGGATGGTTTGGTTTGGAAGGGACCTTCAAGATCACCTGGTTGATCCCCTAGATGATCTTCAAGGTGGTTTTCCCATCCCTGGGGGTGTTGAAGGACAGGTTGGATGGGGCTTGGAGCAGCCTGGGCTGCTGGGAGGTGTCCCTGCCCATGCAGGGGGGTTTGGACCTAGATGATCTTGAAGGTCCCTTCCAACCCATCCCATTCCATGACTCTATGATGCCACGTCTGTGGGAACCATCCCAGCTGTGGGGCTGGTGGGGAGGGGAAGTTTTGCCACCTCGAGGTGCAGCTTTTCCCGGAGCTCCCGGGCGCTGCGACCCAGGAAGAAAGGGATGTTTGTTGTGTGTTTTGCAGAGCAGAACAATACAGGGAAAGACACTCACAATGGGAAATTGTGCTTCCTCCTCCCCGTGGGTTCCTCGGGGAGGTGTCTGGGAGAGAGGGAGGCGGGGGGGTTGGAACTGAAAGAGAAGAAGGAGGGAAGAGACAGTGACAGGGCAGGGAACGTGGGCACGGCTGGAGCTCCGCGCTCCCACGCACCATGGGGGCAGGAGCCAAGGGGAGGTGGGGACACGGGGCTGTGGGGACACTGCTGGGATGGTGACATGTAGGGGTTGTCCAGAAGCACCTGCTTGTCACCTCCTGTGTCCCCGTGTCCCCTCTTCCTGGCAGTACAAGAGCTGTGAGGTCGAGCTTTCAGCCCCGCCATGGGGTGGTTGTGACGGGGACGGGAGGTTGTGGGTGACAGAGACAGGGCAGAGAGGGTGACAGAGACAGGACACAGGGGACACCAGGGCAGGACAAGTGCTGGAGACCTTGGATGGGAACAGTGACACCCCGAAGGACGCGGCTGGGGACGGTAAGAGGCGTGGGACAGTGGGAGGGAGGGTTGGCACGTTCTGTTGGCTCCGTGTCCCCTTGCCAAGGGGGTTCCCCCTTTTGCACAGCAGATGTTGATGAACCCCAAATGGAGCCTGGGGGCCTCTAGGGCATCCCCAGATTCCAGCACTGCAGATGTCCCTCGTTGTGTCTTCTGGTCCCCACCGAAGCCAGGGCATGTCCCACTGCATGTCCCTGAGCCCTGTGCTCCACCCCCCCCAGGCACTGTCCTGCCCCCAGCTCTGAGGATGCATCAGCTTCTCCTGCTCAGCTCCTTCTGGCTCCTGGCAGCTCCTCCAGCATCCAGCATCTTCCAGAGGCCAACGGGGAGCCCAGGTAGGAAGCAGGGCCTGGGCTGGGGCCTGAGGTTTGGGGTTGGTGCTGGGGGAGGGAGGTGATGCTCATGGGGGGTCCAGGGGCTGAGCTGTGCATCCCAAGGGGGGAAATAAGAGAAGAGAAGGCTCCAGGGAAACCTTAGAGCAGCTTCCAGGGCCTGAAGGGGCTCCAGGAAAGCTGGGGAGGGACTTGGGCCAAGGGCAGGGAGGGATGGGATGAGGGGGAGGGATGAAAAGTGGGAGAGGGAGCTGGAGGTTGGAGCTGAGGAGGGAATTGTGGAGTGTGAGGGTGGGGAGAGCCTGGGCCAGGTTGCCCAGGGAAGCTGTGGCTGCCCCATCCCTGGGGGTGTTGAAGGGCAGGTTGGATGGGGCTTGGAGCAGCCTGGGCTGCTGGGAGGTGTCCATGCCCACACAGGGGGGCTGGATCT
>NW_009951972.1:1538-3425 GCF_000747805.2 Chaetura pelagica | reverse complement strand
CCCCCCCCCAGCTGCAGTACCTCCTGGAACCCCTCCACCCCGTGGTGCAGACCCAGCGCGGGGCCACGGCCACCCTGCCCTGCGTCCTGCGCGCCCTGCCCGGCAACTACCGGGTGAAGTGGAGCAAGTTGGAGCCCAGCAACTATGGGGAGAACATCATCCTGATCACCAACGGCTTCTACCACAAGAACTACGGGCCCCTGAGCCCCCGGGTGAGGCTGAGGCGCAGCCACCGCTACGATGCCTCCCTCACCATCACCCAGGTGGCCCTGGAGGACGAGGGCAGGTACCGGTGCCAGTTGGTCAACGGGCTGGAGGATGAGAGCGTCTCCCTCACCCTCCACCTGGAAGGTGCGTCCTCCTTGGCAACCTCCTCCTGGAGGATACATGGGCATGAGGTCGGGTGGCCCCTCGTGGACCCCGTTGCCCCGGGTTGGTCCCCGTCGCTGAATCGTTGTGGTTGGAGAAGCCCTGGGAGGTCAGTGAGTCCAACCACGCAGCCAAGGAACCACAACCACACACCCCCACAAAGCCAACGTCACCCCACAACCCACAGGGACAACCCCGTGAAGTGCCAAACCAACACATCTCCAGGTTTGGTGGCTCCACCACCTCCCTGGGCTGCCCCTTCCAGGACCAGACCACTCTCAGTAACCAGGTTCTTCCCAATACCTAGTCTAAGACAGAGATGATCAGGGGGTGATCAGGGGGTGATAAGGCAGGTGGGATGGGGCTTGGAGCAGCCTGGGCTGCTGGGAGGTGTCCCTGCCCATGGGGGGGGTTGGATCTAGACGATCTTGAAGGTCCAACCCAACCCATTCCATGATTCCATGAGAAGGAACCAGGACGGGTGAAGAAACTCCTCGGGGAGATCATCTCCTTCACCCTCTGGCCCTGTCCCTGTCCCCTCAGGTGTTGTCTTCCCCTACCAGCCCAGCAATGGGCGCTACAAGTTCAACTACCACGAAGCCAAGGGAGCCTGTGAGCAGCAGGACTCCCGCCTGGCCACCTACCAGCAGCTCTACAAAGGTGAAGGATCCCTCCCCACCCCCGAAAAAAAACCCCCAAACCCACCTTCGATCACCCCAAAAACACTCCTTGGTGAGTGAGGGAGAGAGGAGGGAAGTGTTGGTGCTGAGCTACTTTTTGCCCCCCCAGCCTGGACGGAGGGTCTGGACTGGTGCAATGCTGGGTGGATCCTTGATGGGACTGTCCACTACCCCATCATCAACTCAAGGGAACCCTGTGGTGGTCGCCTCCTCCTGCCAGGTGTCCGTACCTACGGGGCCAGGGACAAGCAGAAGGACAGATTCGATGCTTTCTGCTTCACCTCTGCTCTTCAAGGTAGTGCTGGGGTTCCTCTGTCCATCCCAAGGTGGCAACCAACCCCAGTGTCCACCCAGAGCTGTTGGAGAGAGTCCAGAGGAGGCCCTGGAGATGCTGGGAGGGCTGGAGCAGCTCTGGAGCCAGGCTGGGAGAGTTGGGGTGTTGAGCCTGGAGAGGAGAAGCTCCAGGGAGACCTTAGAGCAGCTTCCAGGGCCTGAAGGGGCTCCAGGAAAGCTGGGGAGGGACTTGGGCCAAGGGCAGGGAGGGATGGGATGAGGGGGAGGGATGAAAAGTGGGAGAGGGAGCTGGAGGTTGGAGCTGAGGAGGGAATTGTGGAGTGTGAGGGTGGGGAGAGCCTGGGCCAGGTTTCCTGGAGAAGTTGTAGATTGATGGGACTGGATGGTCTTAAGACCATGGGATGGTTTGGGTTGGAAGGGACCTTCCAGACCACCTGGATGATCCCCTAGATGATCTTCAAGGTGGTTGCCCCATCCCTGGGGGTGTTGAAGGGCAGGCTGGATGGGGCTTGGAGCAGCCTGGGCTGCTGGGAGGTGTCCCTGC
>NW_009951972.1:0-1327 GCF_000747805.2 Chaetura pelagica | reverse complement strand
CCCCTCCCCAGGCCACGTCTACTTCATCCGTGGCCACCTGAACTTCAAGGAGGCCACCCAAGCCTGTCGCAACCAGGGAGCTGCCGTGGCCAAGGTGGGGCAGCTCTACTCAGCCTGGAAGTTCTCCCAGTTGGACCGGTGTGACGGGGGGTGGCTGGAGGACGGGAGTGTCCGTTACCCCATCAGCACCCCCCGGCAGCGCTGCGGGGGGCTCCCCCAGCCCGGCGTGCGCAGCTTCGGCTTCCCCAGCAAGGAGCTCCGCACCTACGGGACCTACTGCTTCAGCAGGGGGTAGGGAGGCTGGGGAGGGGCAGGGCTGGGAGCCCCAGCACCCCTGGGATCCCCCACTGCTTCACTGGGAAGTGGGGATACTGGGAAGGGACAGTGGTGGGACACTGGTGTCACCCAGGGGGTCTCCCACTGCTTCACTGGGATGCTTTGACACTGGGAAGAGACAGTGGTGGGACACCCATCACCCCTGGGATCTTCCACTGCTTCACTGGGAAGTGGGGACACTGGGAAGGGACAGGGGTGGGGCACTGGTGTCACCCCTAGGATCTCCCACTGCTTCACTGGGAGGCTTTGGCACTGGGAAAGGACAGAGGTGGGACCCCCGTCACCCCTGGGATCTCCCACTGCTTCACTGGGAAGTGGGGACACTGGGAAGGGACAGGGGTGGGACCCCCATCACCCTGGGATCTCCCACTGCTTCACTGGGATGCTTTGGCATTGACAAGGGGCAGTGGTGGGGCATCTGTCACCCCTGGGATTTCCCACTGCTTCACTGGGATGCTTTGACACTGGGAAGGGACAGGGGTGGGACACTGGTGTCACCCAGGAGGTCTCTTTCACATGGAAGTAAGAACCCTGGGAAGGGACAGTGATGGGACACCCATCACCCCTACTGCTTCACATGGAAGTAGGGATGCTGGGAAGGGACAGTGGTGGGACATCCATCACCCCTGGGATCTCCCACTGCTTCACTGGGAGGCTTTGGTACTGGGAAGGGACAGGGGTGGGACCCCCATCACCCCTGGGATCTCCCACTGCTTCACTGGGATGCTTTGGCACTGGGAAGGGACACTGGTGGGACACTGGTATCACCCAGGAGGTCTCCTACTGCTTCACATGGAAGTAAGAGCCCTGGGAAGGGACAGTGGTGGGACCCCCATCACCCCTGGGATCTCCCACTGCTTCACTGGGAAGTGGGGACACTGGGAAGGGACAGGGGTGGGACACTGGTGTCACCCAGGGGGTCTCCCACTGCTTCACTGGGATGTTTTGACACTGGGAAGAGACAGGGGTGGGACACTGGTGTCACCCAGGG
>NW_009951970.1:70748-76372 GCF_000747805.2 Chaetura pelagica | reverse complement strand
ATTACTTCCCTGAGGATAGCAACACCTGCACGTGTGCAAATCACGATGGTGTTTGGGAGTTTTTGGTAAATAATTAAAACAAACTCCCCCCCCTTTCCCTCAACCCCGTTCTTGATGTAGCTTAGCAGTGACATAAATTCAAGTAGTTCTCTTGGGATGCCCTCTTATTATCCCTAAACTACCCAGTTCTCTCAGCAGTGTGTTCAATATACTGCCTGTTATACAAACCTGTTTGGGTTTGGCTTCCACAGGTAACAGGCAGGACAGAGATAGCTCAGTATTTCCCTGATGGGAAGTGCTAGTGAATTTGAAAGAACTGGAAGCCAGCAATGAATTAGCTCTGATGTTATGGAATCATGGGAACCTGCAGTAACAGGGTATGAAATGTCATTATTATGTTAAATTAGTCTATTAATTCAGCTCAGGATTCTATGTCCACTGCATAATATTAAGCACTTAGTTCTGCTCAGGCACTCTTGCTAATGCTCTGGGAACACTGTGTGCCCTATTGAGGAATGTGAAGGACTGCATTAGAAATTACTACTGATCTTAACATCAGATCCATATGTCTTAGGAGCCAGTTAGCCTATACAATTCATTGAGGATGTTTCCATCTGTGAATAGGTCCCATTATAATCTAATTGTGTCAAACTAAATGTATTCCTAAAATATTTTCAAAGTTAATATTTATAACAGACATTAAGCCTAATCCAGCCATATATCTGGTTTCCCAATACTTCAGTTTATTTCTCTAGCTATTTTAGAGGGGGGAGATGGTAACATATGGGTAACCAGTTATTGGTAACCATACTCTTTTTTATTTTTTTTTGTTGGAGCAAAATGCTTGCTTAGGAAGAAGAAGAAGAAAACTTAAAAAATCTTAAGTTCTGGTGCTGAAAATAAATACTAAGTCTTGGTGATTTTGCAAAGAAAGGAATTAGTCCAGGTGGGAGAGGGTCTGATTTAGGTCAGCTCTCTTTACCCTGTCCTACAGCTGCTTATATTGAAGGATAATGTTAATTTCAAATCAATGGGCCTAATTAGCCCATGTATGATGGAGAAGGATTCCAGTCACCTGAGCACAGAGGCTCTGAATGAGTATAACAGGTGAAAACAACTTGCAGGTGGCATCCTCCCAGTTCCTGAGCACAAGAACTCCCGTGGCTGACCAGGGCAGCAGGGAGCTAAATAGGGGGCAAGCAGAGCTGCTTTCTGTTTTATTTGGGCTGGCTATGGTTACATCCCCTGGGTTAGAGAACTGCTCTTCTGCTGCATGCAAGGAAGATCAAAAGGTTTTACAAAGAAGGCTGGAAAGCCAAAGGAAGCCCTGTATTTGTCCTGATGGCTGGTACCTTCTTCCACACCAGTGGACTGCCTGCTCTCCTGCCCAAGGTACAGCTGTACAACTGGGCACCCTGAGGTAACTAGCCATGTGGGCTTACTGTGCATTACTGTAGTAATGATTGGTGTCACAGGAAATGTAGAGTACCTTAGTCAACAAGCTGCCTCTTAGTTAAGAAATTCTATTGAATCCTAATTATAATTGCTCCCCTTTTATCTGGACAAGGTGTTCTTCAAGCAATATGTAGCTTACAGACTGTGGATGAGACCTTAGCATAGGTCCTTAAACCCAGGCTTGTATATTTAAACAAGTTGACTTTCAAGTGGCTCAGTACTCATCAGATGCACTGCTGCTTATATTAATAAGTGATTTAGTTCTGTGCCCAAATCAATCTCTTGCAAGGCATGAAGGTTGTGAAAAGGCTACTTAGTTACCAAAAACACAAAAAGCAGGTAATTTTAACTTGCTGGCTGGAAAGAACAGAAAATGCTCAACACATCCCATGAAATATTAATCCTTTCTTAAACAACTCTGAAAGATACACAGGTCAAATCTGCAGCTTGCATACAACTTCCCCTCTTTGGTACTTCTCTGTGCCTGCAACATGCTTTTGTAACCCTTTCTTGGCCAAAGAGGAAAAAGTGACAAAATAGTAATAATTCCAGCATAGAAAACAATAGTAATTATCTCCCTCATCTGGTTTTCAGCTACTCACTTCTATGCCATAAGGAAACTCAAGTTACAACTTTTCTCAATACTCCTTAAGGCAGACAAATGAAAGTTCTACTCAACAAACTTAAGGAAGCTTGTCTGAATAAACAGGTAATCTTATATATTCACCTACATGCTCTGGAAATCATGTGGTTTTGTGTATTTGTGAGCAGCTTATGTGGGAGATATGCCTGGTGTGACTTGTGAAAAGCATCATATAAATATATGTTGAGTTGTGTTTTGCAATAGCACATTCAGAAGTTCTTAGCCTATCTACTTAGTATTTTCTTGCCATCCAGTAAAAGGAATGCAAAAAGAGAAAGGGTAATTTTAACTTACAATTGTTACTAAGTTACTAAATAGCACAGCATTGAAAGGTCACAATGTAGGATGAGCACAGCAGTGATTTTTCAGTTCTTAAGTGTGCACGTTCTAGGCAGTGTGACTGTTGGATGGAAACTGTGTGTGTGAGAGGCATTCCAGTGGCTGCATGGTCTGTGATGCCAACACTGAGCTTAGCAAAATGTGAGAATTGGTGCTGGGATAGGTCTAAATATTCCTTTCATTGCCTGCTTGGTTTTTTTAATGCTTGCAACCTTGGAAGGAAGTACAACTTGTGTAATCTTAACAATACGTTAATGACACTTTTTGTGTGGGAATGCAAATCTGCTGCTCATTCACGCCCAGCCCCCACCCGCACACATTTCCAGAGACACTCAGATGCCTCCTTTGAGAGAACTAATGATACTGTATCAGCTCACTTTCTATTTAGATATTTATTTCATATTTGCTTGAAGAATCGGGCCAATGTTTTTGAAAGCACATTTAACTATACCATATGCCTACTTAAATCATCCCTATCAAACAAGTTGTAGGATGATGCTCTGGTTCATTCTGTTCTGTTTTCCCTTCCTTCACAATGTGTTTATGTATATTTATCCAATTTGTTCTGTTCCTCTTGCCAAATTGCAGGTTTGAGATCTCAGCTATGCAGGGGCAGCTGTGCTATTGTTGATGCCTTACAAAACAAAGGTCACAGACTGAGCCTGTATCACTAGAACTAATGACAGCTGCATGTTAACCATTATGGTATAGGCACGGAATGATAAGGGTTCACAGGCCCTCACAAGTAGGAATAAATCTTACTTTGCCCTTTGGTAAGCAAGAACTCAAGTCTCAGTTTTAAGAAGGAATTTTTGTGCAAATCAGCCTCTTGCAAAAATGTCCTGCTCTTTAATTGATTAACATAATTCCTTCCTCTGAAAAAAAAAAATAACTTTTTTAGCAGCCCCAGCACAAAAAGCCAAAATTTGAAAAACAAAATGACAGCTGAGTTGGAAGGGAAGATCCCTTTGGCATGTATGTAATGCACAGAATCTTATCTTTTCCCACTTTTGAGATTGGTAAGAGTTACCAGCTGTTCCAGCCTAGGAAGCTATTGTCCACATGAAGAAGCAGGCTACCAGAAGATGACACTTTCTTCAAAAGAAGGTTGTTTCCAAACCTAGCCCAGCAACTCCAAGTAATGAGACAGAAGGCAGGCCTGTTTCAAATGCCCTTTGTTTGGTAAAGGAGATCAATCTGTGAGGCTTGTGAATTCAAAACTATTTGCCCCTTGGGTGGCCTGACATACTATTCCTTCTTCTCTCACTGCACTTCAGACCAGAAGCCAGAGGTCCAAAGTTATTTAAAAGGGTGTTTCTTAGAGCTACATGTAGCTTTTGAAATACCAAAGAGGAGGGAATGTAATAGCTGGAGCAGACTTAAGAGATGAGGCACATGTCCACAGACACATCTCTGAGACTTCACAGCTGGCTGTCTAAGGCTGCTTCACCAGTGTGGTGTTAATTATTTAAAAGAGAGCACTGGGGAAACTACCATCACATCTGTCACCTACATGCAGGCAGAACTCTCACTCATTGCAGGACCAGATGTGTTTATTTGAAATGTACTAACTAGCTACTTAATGGGTTAGAGTTATTAGCCAGAAGTTAATTAGGCAAACATACTGAACATCAGTCACCTTACAAAGCATGACTTAAACACTGCTTTTACTTCTTCAGAGCCATTATCA
The DNA here is from genome assembly GCF_000747805.2 of Chaetura pelagica. Taxonomy (NCBI): domain Eukaryota; kingdom Metazoa; phylum Chordata; class Aves; order Apodiformes; family Apodidae; genus Chaetura; species Chaetura pelagica. The sequence continues at coordinate 72,245 of NW_009951970.1, read as the reverse complement.
GTGACAAGAAAAAGGAGGGGAAAAAAAGTAAAGATCCCATAAGGGAGCTGCAGTAAACAGTAGATTTATGAAATCTGATCACTGTGTACTAATGAAAACTGCAGTGTTCCAGGTAATTGCCTTAACTATGTGTCTCTTAATACTGTAAGTATACTAGCACATGGGAGGAAGCAGGGAAGCTTGTTTAAGGACCTACAGGTGCTAGACAAGAAAAGGGAATTAACAGAGGAAAGGTTCTGGGTTTTTTAGTATAGCCAAGTCAAACTTGAAAAAGGATGGCTTCACTGCTTCTGCATCTATTGTGCATATCCTTGAAGATGCAGCACTTGCACTTCATTCTGCCTGCATCATGAACTCAGGAACAGCCAATGTAACATCTTCTTGTTCTCCAAGAGATGAAATTCAAAGTAATTTTTAAGGCTGTGACTCCCAAGTTCATGTCACAAGAAGCAGTGGATGGAGTGAAGGCATAATATGCTGTCTTTGGGCAGGGAGGGAATAGTTAGGATCCTTTGTTAGAAGCCTGCCATGACAAACATTTTGTAAAACACCTTTCAGCTGCTCTTGAATGAGAGCAGCTAGAAACCAAGTCAGGTAATTTGCAGGATGGACCCCACAATCCATTCATCTTCACTGTGTCTGTTTGTTTTCATGTGTCTGTGCTCTTCCTCTTAAATCTGGTGCCAGACAAAAATGACACTTCAAAAATGACATTTCAAGACTGTTGTACAGTAGGACAAAAAAACCAAAGTACCACTGTCAAGGAAACATCTTTCACTCAAAGCAGCTAGACTTCAGTACAAAGGACATGCTGATGCTTTGAATTGAGAGATTGTTTCCTGAGCAGGCAGAAAGTGAGGACAAGAGTGCCAGTGCCAGCTTGGGTGTGAATCCCTTGGCTTTCAGCTAGCTGTAGTTTTCACCTGTATGGCTGCTCTAAAGAATGTTCAAGGTCCCTAAAGTAGTGAGCAGGAACTGCTTGATGCATTCTGTGAACTGCAATGAATATGTTTTGAGTAGATTCCCAGAATATTGTTTTACTTTCAATCCTTTTTGCATTAATTTGTGAGGAACACAGGAAGCAAGGCACTGGACTCAAGTCTACTTCTCCAACTGCACAGAGCTACAAGCTCTTCCAGGAGACAGAAGCCTGGCTTCCCTTAAGCCCCTACTGAGAGATGCTCTCAAAGCCATGTTTAACTTGAAGCTTGTGGTTAATTCTCATTGTCCTCAGCCCTGCGTGTTATCCACAGCAAAAAGCAGAGAGGCTAATTTTGCCCTACATCTATATTTCAGAGATAAGATCATACTCCCAAAACTCTGGCCAGACAGAAAAGTCTTGGCTGTCTTCAGGCTGTCAGAGGCTTTTTAAAATGGTAAAGAAATGGAGCTTGTTTTAGCACTAGCTCAAACAAAAATGAGAGGGCAGGTAATGCAAACTGTCAAACATTTACAGCCAGATAGCACTGCTAAACTTGACAGGACTTAATTCCTGCT
>NW_009951970.1:26701-70569 GCF_000747805.2 Chaetura pelagica | reverse complement strand
TCCTGCTGTGGGAAAAAAAACCCACAACAATTCCAAAAGTGAAACAGAACCCCAAGTTTTTTTTCATATATAGAGAAGCTGAGAAACTACTTAAGAGGAAGACACATGGATGCAATAGGTGGTTAAGATAGGTCTGAAAAAGGTTACTTAAAGGCTGAAAGGGCTACATAAAATAAGGACATAGTTACTTCTTCCCTCATCTTTTTATTCCAAAGGGCTAAGGAACAATACCTTGGTTGTAATGACAGGACCAAAAAGAAATCAGCCATAATCCAGAAAAAAACCAAAAATTTAGATCTAAGGACCTGAGAACTGACTGTGCAGAAAACACACAAGGCTGTTTCTGCTTCAGAATTCCCTTTGAGCTGTCATCCCATTCACAAATGAGTGCAAAACAAGCAAAGCAGCTGTTGTCAACAGGAAGAACAATGACTTGAATGACACAGGCTCCTCCTGTGAGAAATTTGGTTAATAGCCAAATAAGAGCATGTCTCAAGGTAGCTTTTGCAGCCCAGAAGCATGAAGCAATGTGATTAGGCCTAGGGATGATTTCCCACTCTGTTGTCTTTATAGAACAGGAGTTGTTACTTCTTAAAATTGTAAGAGTTTGAGCTATTTATTCTTTAATTACATTAAGACACTCGTACGATTTGCTCAGTAAGGTTGTTTTCCTTCAGTAACTCCTTATTGGAATGGCTGGATAGGAACTGGTTTTAAAGTCACCACTAGTCAACCTGTGCCATTGCCAACAGCTCTCACTACTAGCAATACATTAAAAAAATCTGATTATATTTAACAGATTTCATGTATTGTGTGCTTTGTTCCAAGTGACCTGCACACTGGAGACTAAACTGAAGTCAGCTACCTTAAAACTGGTGGAAGTGAAGACTTTGGGAATACAAGAATAGTCATTTTCCTTCCTACTACACAAAAATAATTCCTATTTAATCTTTGCTCTTTAAGTGCCACCAGCTGTCCATGTTGGACAGGATGTAGGAAGGGATATATACAAGCTGAAGCCATCATTATTTGAATGGAGGCCATAAGGTCATTAAAACCCAGTAGTGCAGACTGTTACCACCTCTGCGTGAGCTCTGATCATGAATTCACAGTCGTTGCAAACAAGGCTTCACTTGCACTCAGGTTTGTTTGGATTTGTCCTTTTTGGCTTTTCTACTTCTTAAGCTTACAAGACCAAGGAGAAAGATGCTGCCCACTTCTGTCCTAGGGCACCTGAAAGCTGGCATCCACCTTAACCTGATGCTTGCCCTTCTGCTGGGGTTTTGAAACACATAATCACTTCTTTGTGCACGTGCTCAGGTAGACTTAGTCAATGTGTTTCAAGTTGAGAGGCTTATGTATCTTGTTGGACCCTGGGGTAAATGCTCATTTTATTTTACAAGCTAATCTCAGAGCAAACACTGCATGAACTCAAGTGCAGGTTGCATTAAGGTGGAAGCTGGCCAGCAACACTGCATTAAAAAATAAAGTTACGTAGTTCTCTGAACTATTTTAAGAACAATGATAATTTCTCAACATGTTGGTTCATTTTGAATAATTCAGTGCCAAGCCTAGACCTAACCTTTCTTGCTTTGCTTTTGCACAAGATCAAATTGGGTTTTTTCAGTAGGCACCAGCAAATCCAAAATCTCTTCCTGTAATGCTCCAATGAGAAACCAGTGTTTAACCAAACTGAGAAAACAGGCATGTATATATTTCAGTAAAATATTGGATTGTAGTTCAAACTTTTGTCATCCATTCATCAAATAAGTAAATTGGTAAATGTTCAGGAAGTAAGAGGAATGTATGTTCTTCTGCAAGTCTTTCAACTGAAGGCAGAGGGAATTTTAGCAGTGGCTTAGAGCAACAGAAGCCATCTGTTTCTGAAGTCAGGCCTACTGACTACAGAGTTTCTGAATGTCTACTCCAAGAACTCACAGCAAAGTGAAGAGAACAAAAGAAAGAACCTAGTGCAAGAACCTAGACATAAAATATACACCAGTTTTTCCTGTATTGGTCTTCCAGAAAGACACTGGCTCTGTTGTCTTTCCAAAGCACAATGACAACAGAAACATCTAAAGTGACAGAGAAGTCAAATCTCTGATTCTGTTTGGTTCCCTTGAGCTGTGGCAGGACAGAAAATTCAAGCCTGAGCTAAGAAGGGGAACTGACTTTCTCAAACATTCTGCAAGAATAGGTCTTAAATGGTCAATGCAATAGAATTACTCCTGTTTAGTAAATAGATGAGCTGCAATGTTACACTTGCCCTTGCAGTATGGAAGAGATCTCTCCAAGCACACAAAGTAAGGCAGTTCAGCTTGGGTTTGACTCCTCCTCTTCATGCAGAGTATACATAGTGCTTTACCTTCCTGAAGTATTTCAACACTTTTTATCATGCATAGGTTGCTCTTGGAGAAATCACAAGTAATTCTCATCTGTTAGCTAATCAGGGGTCTTCTAAAATGAGCTGGTTTCATAAGCAGACTGTGTAATATTGGACTTTTGAAGTAGCATGACAGGGAGGTACTTTAAATGGCACACACAGCACAGTCATGTTGTCACATAACCTGAGGAAACCACAGCCATCTGCTACATAGAACTGTGAAAAAAACAGTATTTGAAAAGAATGCTTGGTTAAATCTACAGCTGGCCTTCTGGAGGTTCCTCACTAAATGCAGCCAGCAGCTGGAAACAAAGTAGACAAATTCTGGCTTAAGTCCAGGAGACTGGGAGTTTACCAACCCAATATCCTGGGTACTTTGGCATTTTGTCTACTCCACATGGGTTTCTACATTACTGCATGCAAAAACTGCAAATTCATCAGTCACCAAGAAGTGTCTCCATTTAGTACAATATAATGAACTTAAGTGTGGGTACTGTTTACCCAGAAACAAAGCTGCAGCTTTAAAAGTCTCAAAGCTTACTTTGCTTGTGTTGCTCGTAATTCCACTAAAAAGAGCAGACTGGTTGTTGCTACATTAGCAACTAATATTAGCTCCACTAACATGAGGAATTACTGGGAGTTATCCAGCAATAGTCTGAGCTGTGCCAAGGGAAAGTCAAGAGTTCAAGTATGTACATATCTTCCATAGCTGTCAATCTTCTGCATAATGAACTGTTTATGTCTGGGCCAGAGCTGTAATTACTTCAATATCAGGTTATGGAAGTGTATTTCATATAGTAACTTTTTTTTGGGGAAAAAAAACCCCTTTCCTGTGAACCTCTACAACTTCATGTGTATTGTTTGTGCATTCTTGCTTGCAAACATGTGCCATAATTAGGTGCTTGATCTACACTGCAATTACTAGATGGTGAGTAATGCTGCATGGGCCAGACAGGCTCTGTCCAGAGTAAGAAAAAACGCAGCCTGTTCAAATAGCTTCTACTGGGCTTTGATCTTTAGAATTATTCCATGCATTTCACATGCACGTGGCAGGACAGGCTGTTTGCATGCTCTCAGACTAACAGTGTGTGGAAAAGCATTTACAGCTTCAGCTCTTGGGGTGCTTGATACCAGGGGCCTAACTTGCTGCTGTTCTGCTGTGAGGTGACTCCACTGACACACTTGGCATTGAGAGATGGTGAACCTGGCTGATGTGTGGTTCTGAGGACAAAGTTAGTTCTCTTACAGCTGCACATGGTGACAATTTGTTTTAGCTAAGACAGCAGTTTGCTGCAGCTGTTTTGCTGTACAACTGGCACAGAACTACATGCAGCCTAGCTCAGCCTGCACTGTTTCATGTAAAAGCACACAGGTCTAACAAAGTCCTGCTGCACATAGGACAAGGTTCATGTTTCACACAGCTGCATATAAGGCACCTTGAGTATCAGGAAAGCATAACAGCATGAAACTCATCCCTTCTGTGCTTGTTTTCCCTGATTTGCCACAAACCAGAGCTCAGTCCCTAGAAGGGAGCTTTGGCTCCTGCACAGAGGCTATGATGCAGATCTTCCACTCCACTTCCTCACTCTTCCACTTTGGTTAATCACTAGAGGGTTTTTTCTGCTACCACTTTCCAGTTTTTCTCTTCCCAGTTGCCACTTGATGCACAAAACAGCTGCATTTGGGGTTTTGCTATTGGTCTTACAGCACAGCAGAGGTGGTTGATTGTTGCTGAACTTGGAAGAGTAACTACTGAAAATCATCTATGCTTAGTTCTTAAACTGCCAACAATTGCCAGAGGAAAAAGACAATGCAAAGCTGCACCAAACTGGATTAATATTAACCTCACCTCAACTCCCTAAGAAGATCAACTTGCAAAAGAGGGAGAAAGCCAACAGCCTAAAAGCCTTCACCCTCCTACAGGGCCAAGATCTGACATGCAGTTCTCTGACTTCTGATTAGCTTAGAATATCACAAATCTGACCAATGAAGTTGAAGTGATCTTAAAAGCCTAGGGCATGTCTGAATTTGAGAGGAGGAGGGAAGGATTAGTTCTCAAAGGGCCAGAAGTAATGTGCAGCCATGGCTAGTGACACTTAGAATAAGGCTAGAACTGCAGTTTAGCCACTGTGCTGTTATGAGATTGCTGTTGCTGTTAAAATTAGTGCCTTGTTTTATCATTACATATTGAGCAGTGCTATGCATCCTGACACATAATTTTAATAATAGCTTGTAAGTGTCAGTGATAATGTAATCTATTTAACAATGAGCCTAAAGATTATCCAGAAGAGAGCATATTATGCCCTGTTAAAACAGCTAATCTGCATAAAACTTATGACAAGCCAGGCCTTTTCAGTGCTTAATAAACTGGCTGAATATTCATTTTTTAAGGCACTGTCCAAGTTGGTTTGGTCACAGATGACTATTTAAAGTCCATTCCAAAGCTGGCAAATACTCCAGGGAAATAACACAAGAATAGGGAAAAAAATATGCAACAACAAACCACCCCCCTTAAAAACAACAAAAGACTGCCTCTAGCCAAACTCCCTCATGATTCATGTCAGCAATAACAAGCCCAATTCTAGCAGAACATAGGATGGCATTTGTTTCAAGTACTTACTGGCCACTTTTGTATAGGATTGGTGCAGGGCAGAGCAAAAAATCAGATTCCACTGTTTTTGGTTTTTCATCTGAAAAAACAAATCACACAAGCTTAATGTACTGAGCTGCCTAAATAAGGAGCTGATGTGTTAGAAGATGCTTTGAAGTCCCTCCCCTTCTCACAGTACACTGGTTTCTCAGTTGGTAGACTGGAACTTGCAAGCAAGGCAGGCCCAAGTGAGGGAATAAAGCTGCTGCTTTTTTAAAGCACCTTGATGCTTTGTTTTAATCAAGTCAGCTCATGGTCTTCCAGAGGGACAATTTCCTAGAATTAAGACCATTTTTGCAAAGAATGAGAATGCTATTAGGGGGTTCCTAATATGTGGAAGATTAAGGTTTGTTTCTAATTAGCCCCAACCCCATGTACTGCATTCAAAGACTACTTCATTAGTTGTAATTAGTGTCTATTTCTCTGGTGTTTCTCAAGGTTTTGAGCCTCTAGCTGTTTGCAGACTCTTAAGCTCACAAATGATCTATCTGCAGAGCACCATGTCCTTTGCTGCACTTGTGACTAGGAGAGGAAGGAGCTCTTTTATGTCATGCGTTTGGTAACCTGGGAGAAATTTTGTTCCTGTACACAGAACCATATTCCCAAAATTCCCCATCGTAGGACTGTTAATTTCTATACTGGAGCTGCTCCTGGACTATTTCCTGACTTAGAGATAAGAGCAGATAAATGATCTGCCAGATAAACTTGGAGATGACTCTGTCCTGCATTTAGGGAACAGGCAGGCATGTAAGCAGTTCAGGGGCAGCTGAAGGAGGAGCTGTTAGCATAAATGAGCTTTTCTTAAGTGCTATAATCTGCAGTGACTGCTTGGCCTAGATCTGGGGCTAGTTGTAAGGTGGGGAAGAGGGGATTAGCACATTGCCATATGCTTTTGTCTTAATGGTATGTTTCATAGATTATTTTTCTATCCCACAGCTACATTTGGCAGGTTTCCTTTCTAGCATTTGGTAATGGTTCTTTATAAATGCAAAAAGAGAAACATGCCAAATTCATCTTCTAAAAGAAGAACTGACAAAATAAGGGTTTGCTCTGAGGCTGGTCCCAAGGCAGAGCCTAGGCTATCAGTAAGGGGAACTCCAACAGTACAGTACTTTGTCATGCCACTACCCTCTGCTGTGCCCTCAGATGCCTAGGGTTCTGCTGAGATACCACTGCTTTTTCCTGGAGGAGAATGCAATGATTTGGAGACACTTCTCCTAGCTTCTCCTTCCCCCTGCTACTGCTCAGAGAGCCCTTCCTGCCTTTTTCTCTAGCCTAGCTCAGACAAAACTGCTTGGGGCTCCACACAGGGCTATAGAGAATGAGCTTGCATTTCAGGGGAAGGGTCAAGTTCAATTTCCCCATGTCCTTCCTGTACTACTCCCTAAACATTTGCTGTTGTCTGCTGCTGAAGACAAGACCCTAGGTGAGTTGTAGCAGGCCTCTGGCAAAACCCCATCCAGCAAATAAATACATCACTATGCCATTCCCTTCCCTTTGTGTGCTTCAGGGCACTCTTTCCTGAAGCCAAGGGAAAAAAAAAAAAGCAGCCCAGAGATCTATTAGGATATTCTCACATCAGCTGCAATCAAGTATTTCAGGGCTTCAACCTGTCCAAGTATAGTTATTTCTACCACAGCAAAGCAGCTGTACTTGTGCTGCAAAAGACTGCACAATCAGAGAAGCAGAGAAACCAAAGTCAGAAAATATTTCAAAAGGCAAGACACTTCACACATTCTTCAGTGACACCCACCCAAGCTGTTAAAAGGCTTTCTAAGTAACCTATTCCAGGCCTGGGAAATGTTTACAGTGAGAACCATTCTCCTAATACCTCACCTACTTCTGCTGTAGAATTTGAAGCCTGTTGCCTCTTGTTCTCTTCTCAGCAGATTTGGAGAGCCTAGCTTATTATTTTTAGCCCTGCAGCAACCATAAGTAACAATTACTTTGGCCATTTCTCCTTTCCTGTAGAGGTAACAAACTGAACTTTTCTGTCCTTCCTTACAGCTGGTGTTCTGGACTTCTGCCCATTCTTGCAGCTTTCTCTGGACACTCCCCACTGCAGATTCATGCCCCACTTGTAGCACAGAGCACATCACAATCCAAGTTCCCAGGGGCTATTGTTGGCAGCACAGCCCTCGATTCAACCAGCACCACAACCTGCCACTCATGGGAGCCATTGACACAGCTTGTGTGCAATGTGAGCAAATAAACAATCTGCTCAGGTAGGTGGTTGAACTGAGGGAGGAGGTAGAAAGGTTAAGAAGCATCAGAGAATGTGAAAGTGAAATAGATTGGTGGAGCCACACCCTGAGGCAAGGGCATGTAGAATTTGAAGCCTGTTGCCTCTTGTTCTCTTCTCAGCAGATTTGGAGAGCCTAGCTTATTATTTTTAGCCCTGCAGCAACCATAAGTAACAATTACTTTGGCCATTTCTCCTTTCCTGTAGAGGTAACAAACTGAACTTTTCTGTCCTTCCTTACAGCTGGTGTTCTGGACTTCTGCCCATTCTTGCAGCTTTCTCTGGACACTCCCCACTGCAGATTCATGCCCCACTTGTAGCACAGAGCACATCACAATCCAAGTTCCCAGGGGCTATTGTTGGCAGCACAGCCCTCGATTCAACCAGCACCACAACCTGCCACTCATGGGAGCCATTGACACAGCTTGTGTGCAATGTGAGCAAATAAACAATCTGCTCAGGTAGGTGGTTGAACTGAGGGAGGAGGTAGAAAGGTTAAGAAGCATCAGAGAATGTGAAAGTGAAATAGATTGGTGGAGCCACACCCTGAGGCAAGGGCAGAAGGAAGAAGTTCTTGAACAAGTGATGGATGCTCTGCTTCTGTCTGATGATAGGAGGGTACTCACAGGACAGAGAGGAATGGAGGGAGGTCCCTGCTTGGAGAGGCAAGTGAAAACCCTCACAGCCCCCTCACCCTCCCCGTTGCCCCCCTTGAAAAATAGGTATGAGGCTTTGGAACTTCATGGCTGGGCAAATGAAGATGGGGGGGGGTAGATCCATCTAGTGAGTCACCAAAGGCTTGTCACTCACCCCTATGCCTTAGGACTTCTTCAACTAAGAAGAAAAGGAGAGTAACTGTGGTAGGTGACTCCCTTCTGAGGGGAACAGAAGGGCCCATTTTTTTATGAGACCCATCCCACAGGGAAGTCTGCTGCCTCCCTGGGGGATAAGGCATGTTATAAAGGAAACTCTCTGATCTGGTACAGCCCTCTTGACTACTGTCCACTGCTGGTTTTGCAGGTTAGCAGTGATGAAATTGTTACCAGGAGTGCAAAAGCAATGAAGAGAGACTTCAGGGCCCTGGGATGGCTGGTTAGAGGGTCTGGAGCACAGGTAGTGTCTGCCTCCATACCTGTTGCAAGAAAGGATGAAGAGATGAACAGGAGGAGTCTGCAGATCAATGTATGGCTACATGACTGGTGCCACAGGCTTTGGGTTTTTCAGTCATGGGCTGCTACATGAGACACCTGGCCTGCTGGTGGCAGGTGGGATGCACCTGTCCCAGAGAGGGAAAAGGCTTTTGGAGCAGGAGTTAGCAGGGCTCACTGACAGGGATTTAAACTAGATATGAAGGGGAAGGGAGATAATTGGGCCTGTTAGGAACAAGCCTGAGAGAAACATGCCAGGGCTTGAAGGATGGTGGACTAGGGAGGATTCTTACTCTGTTGTTTCATCTGAGAGAAAGGATAGATGTTTAGAAATCATGGAAGCACCTGAGAAGGGTCTGGTAGGAAATGGAGCCCACAGTGGAAAAAAGGTGTTGGAATAATTAGCTCATCTGAAGAGCATCTATACCAATGCACCCAGTATGAGCAACAAACAGGGGGAGCTTGAATCCATGTGATACGCCAGGAAAACTATGACATAGTGGCTATCAGAGAAAGGTGGTGGGATGCATCACATGACTGGAGTGCCACAATCAATGGCTACAAGCTCTTCAGGAGGGATAGAAAGGGAAGGAGAGGGGGTGGAGTGGCCTTTTGTGTTAGAGAATGCTATGAGAGCTTGGAAATCAAAAATAGTCATGATGAGTTTAAGGGCCAATAAAACTGATATCACCGTGGGAGTCTGCTGGAGACTTCCCAACCAAACTGAGGTGGATGAAGCTTTCTATAATCAGTGGGAAAAATCTCCCAGTCACTTGCTGTTGTTCTTGTGGGGGACTTCAACCTCCCAAACATCTGCTGGGAATACAACACAGCAGAGAGGGAACATTCCAAGAGGTTCCTGGAATGTGTGGAAGAGAACTTCCTCACACAGCTGACAAGTGAGCTGACCAGGGAGGGTGTCCCTCCTGGACATGCTTCTGGTGAGCAGGGAAGATCTTGTAGGGGAAGTAAAGGTTGGAGACCATCTAGAGCACAGTGATCATGAGATGATTGGTTTAGATCCTTGGAGATACAAGGATCTATCCTTGGAGATACACCTTAGACTTCTGGAGGGCAAACTTTGACCTGTTCAGAAGACTGATTGACCCTTGGGAGGCTGCCTTGAAGGATAAAGGAGTCCAGGAAGGCTGGAAATACTTCAGGAAAGAAGTTTGAAAGGCACAGGAGCAGGCTGTCCCTGTCACCATCACAGGGGATGCAGAATGAGGTCATTGCAATGAAAGAGGAAGTGGTCAGAGACCTATGACACCACTTAAACACGCACATGGGACCGGATGGGTTACATCCAAGGGTGCTGAAAGAGTTGGTAGATGTGATCCCCAAGCCACTCTCCATCATTTACCTGAAGTCCTGGGTAACAGAGGAGGTCTCAAGGGACTGGAGGGTGGCAAATGTAACATCTATCTGTAAGAAAGGCAGAAGGGAAAATCTGGGAAACTACAGACCTGTTAGTCTGACCTCGGTACCAGGGAAGGTCATGGAGCAGATCATCTTGAGTGTCATTAAAAGACATATAGAGGACAACAAGGGAATCAGGCCCAGTCAGCATGGGTTTATGAAAGGCAGGTCCTGCCTGATGAGCCTGATCTCCTTTTATAACCTGATGAACCAACTATTGGATGAGGGAAAGGCTGTGCATATTGTCTATCTGGACCTCCAAAAAGCATTTGACACGGTTCCCCAAAGAACTCCCATAAAAAAACTGGCTGCTCATGGCCCGGATGAGCACACAATCTGTTGGATCAAGCACTGGCTGGACAGTCAGGCCCAAAGACTGGTGGTCAATGGAGTCCAATCCAGCTGGGGCCAGTCACAAGTGGTGTTTCTGAGGGCTCAGTGTTGGGATGTTTCTGTTTAACATCTTTATTGATGATCTCAGTAAGGACATAGAGTGTGTTATCAGTGAGTTTGCAGAGGACACCAAGTGTGGATCTGCATGAAGACAGGGAGGTTCTACAGAGAGACTTGGATAGATTGGATTGTTGGGCCAATGTTAATGGTCCGGGCTTCGAGAAGGCCAAGTGCTGGGCCCTGCACTTGGGCCACATGCAATGTTCCAGGCTTGGGGAAGTGTGGCTGGAAAGTGTCTGGCAGGAAAGGACCTGGGGGTTCTCACTGACAAGCGGCTGAACATGAGCCAGTGTGTGTGCCCAGGTGGCCAAGAAAGCCAATGGCATCCTGGCTTGTATTAGAAATGGTGTGACCAGCAGAAGTAGAGAGGTGATTGTCCCCCTGTGCTCAGCACTGGGGAGGCCACACCTGGAGTGTTGGGTCCAGTTTTGGGCACCTCAATTCCAGAGAGATCTCGAGGTGCTGGAGCGAGGACAGAGCAGGGCAATGAAGCTGGTGAGAATCAATCTGATGAAGAACACTTGAAGGAGCTGGGAATGTGTAGTCTGAGGAAGAGAAGGCTGAGGGGAGAGCTCATCAGTCTCTACAACTACCCGAAAGGTGATTGTAGAGAGGTTGGTGCTGGTCTCTTCTCATAGGTAATCAGTGACAGAACAAGAGGGAAGGGCTTCAAGCTGCACCAGGGCAGGTTTAGACTGGACAGTAGGAACAATCTTTCCACAGCAAGAGTGGTCAGACCCTGGCACAGGCTGCCTAGGGAGGAGGTTGAGTCACCATCCCTGGATGTGTTTAAGGATCATTTGGATGTGGTGTTGGTGGAGATGGTTTAGGGGAGAACATGGCAGAGCAGGGATGATGGTTGGACTCAGTGATCCCAACAGTCTTTTCCAACCTAAGAGTTCTATCATTCTAAGTACCATAAGCCTGCTGGTGTGTGCTGCTAGCATTGCTACTAAATAATGCCTGGACTTTTAGACACAGTCACCAGCAGGACAGAGGAGGTTTAAATTTGTGATGATTATGGAAATGGCTAAATCCCTCCTAAACTCCCATATTCTGTAGGTCCTTATCTCCACCAGTACCTTAATGCACTCCCTCTGAAGATGTGGAATGGACAGAATGCCACTACAAACATAACCATATTGATGCAAGCCTCAAGCACCCATGTGAAGAAGGTACCTGCTAGTGTTTTAATTTCCCAAATGGACAGACTAGGGTGGAGACAAGTGAAGCAGGGATAGAACTGAGGAGTCTTGATGACTTGCAAGCCAGCTGATTAAATTGAAATCTTCGTTCCAGTATCTTCAGGTCATGTTACTAAAGTCTCTATTTACCTTAGTGTGAAATTCATTTTATTCACCTGGAACTAAACTAGTCTGTTTCCCCACTTCTCCAAGTAAGAAATGAACACCATGAAAATACACAACTGCAGCAATAATTTTTCACTGTCAAAATTCTACCTCTATAAAGCTAATTTATGCAACAAGTGTAAATAAGGAAGCCACAGCTTAACTTAGGAACAAAGGTGACAATTTTAATTGAAACTGAAATGTATACAAGCATAATTTATTTACACAGGTTGCCTTTTTCCAGAACTACTGTGCTGTTTTTGTTCTTTTTCCAAATGACTTTAGACATTTAACATGCAGGAAAGATTGGCAGCCCCATTCAAGCATATATGATATCCAGAGAAAGGAAGAAAATGTACTGGAAACACTGGTTCAATTGGGTAGGAATTTAAGACAAGCTAATACAGAAATCAGATATTAGGTAGGGAAAAAATGAGTTGGGTTTTTTCTACAGGTCTGTTCTTGGTCATATTCCAGTCTGGGATACTGCTTAGAGCAAGAAGTTGGATGTACTTACACTAGCTATCCATTTTTGTTACTGGGTGTAAAAAAAAGGCAGAGGTTTTCACTAATAGCATTTTTTTCTGAGGTCATTTGTCTTGTGCCAGTGCAGGGAATCATGTAGCACAAGCAGACTAATCCCAATTCTGTGCCAGTGCAGGGAATCATGTAGCACAAGCAGGAATAGCATGATTTTTTTTATCTGCCCTGCTGCAAGTTAAGAGACTGAGGAAGAGAAGAACTAGTCCTGAATATTTTGCAGAAAATTAGCTGATGAACCATGTCAAAACACAGGGACAAAACAGTACCAGCTGCTCTGACTTGGCCTTATTCTATGCTATAACAGAAGTTCCAGGAAGAGGATTCCTAGTCAGAGGGACACCCACAGCCTGCCATGCCAATGACACAAACAGCACCATGGCTCTACATCTGGTAAAGCAGACAGCATGGGCAGAGATGTACCAAGACACCAAGGTAAGTGCAGCTTGGAAACCAGTGCTTTTGGAATCATGGTGAGAGCCTATGTCTTGGCTTGGGTCTTCTTACAAGAAGGGGCACTTGGTCAGTAGACTCTGTAGTTGAGTGTTTTTCATTTTCAAACATCTGCTGAACTGAGTACCAGGAACCAGACAGTTATGGCCATGCTAATGCACACGGCCACCTGGGCTGCCAAACCCCAGTCACAGGTCACAGCTAATGGCAGTCAATACCAAATTCAAATCACAAAGCAAGATGTGAAATAACTTGCGTCCTCTTTACTAATAATCCTCAGAGCTTTCTTATTTTCCTCCTCTTAAATATTTTTCTATTTTGTTTTTAATTAAATGAGGTCACAAGAAGCAAAATAAATTGCTTATTAGGAAATATAATGGCAGATCACCTCTAACTTGAATACTTACAAATTGTAGTTCCATTCACTTGATAGGTACAAGTAACACCATCCGTTTTCCCACCAAGGGTTAAGCCACTTCCTCTAAGAACAACTTGAAACTCCTCTGGAGAGAAAAGGAAAAAACCAGTATCACCAATCTTTAGTACATTGCAAGAAGTGAAAGGAAAATTTCAATATAACCTGCAATAAAATGAGGCACAACATAGCAATGCTACAAATTTACTCAGGTCTCCTTTTTACTGGAACCCTGGTACTGCATTCTCCATTTAGTTCACTGTAGGAAAAATAAAGATTTGTTCCCAAATCTTTATCACTGAGGCAGCCCTATTAAAATGGAAGTTATTTCTGACTACCAAGGGGATCTGGGGCTCAGTTGCATATTAAGTATTCTCAGTGAATACTTTGATAAATGAGAAATCTGGGTCTCCTAACAAGATGACTCTCCAAAGCTGGATCAGGCCCCTGTGGTGTCAGATAAAGAAAACATTTCTCCTTAGTTCTCTTTGTCTGGAAGTTGCATAAGGGCCACACTATTTGTGAACTGTGCAGAGGAATGAAAACTTTGTTTACCAGGGCCACTGATTTCATTGAGATGATCCATGTTTTTACAAAAATATCAATACAAGGAGATTTTGCAACTGCCTTGTTTTGATGGGTCTCAAACCACTTGTTACACAAAAATGCAGTCAAATGCTTCGCTGCTTCACAGATCTGAGGCAGGGCACTAGAAATACTGTCATGAATTTAAATGAACATGCATGTGATAGTTTGAGTGGACCTGGCAGATTGATGACAAATAAAAGAGTAACAAGAGAGAGGGTCTTTAGGACCCTGGGAGGGTTGGAACAGAGAGGGGTCAGTATTCCCTCCCACTTCCTGCCATGCTCTATAAAATCCAGGAGAACTGGAAGCTCAGCCTCTTTTTTTCCCACATCTTTCTTCCTTGCAGCTGGTGCTGCTCAGGGGTTGTTCAACTCGCCATGTGTTCTCCAGAATCCAACTGTACTGGATGCTGTGAGGAGCTGTGGACCTCTCTCCTGAGGCAGCCTTGCCACAAGGGACTCTCACCCATCTATTCCTGCCATCATCAAGATCAGTTTTGTATGTATCTGTATATAAGTTGATACATCTGTTTTCACCCTTCATGTAATTTCTTTTCTGTGTTAGAGTAAACTTGTTCCAGTTTCAATTTCCAACCTTGAAGTCTCTCTCCCTGATTCCTTTTACCACGTTCCCTTGGGAGGGTGGACGAGGGGTAATAGAGGGCAGTTCTGTGCTCCAGTTTGTGGTTTGTCCTGACCACTAAACTGTCCTGACCAGTTTGTGGTTTTTCCTGACCAAATGCACTATCAGCATTCCCAGCAGGTAACTGAGTGACCATAGGTGAAACAGTAGGTGAGTGTCACAGACTAAATATCTTTGCTTTGACTACCAGGGCAAGTG
Organism: Chaetura pelagica; assembly: GCF_000747805.2. Taxonomy (NCBI): domain Eukaryota; kingdom Metazoa; phylum Chordata; class Aves; order Apodiformes; family Apodidae; genus Chaetura; species Chaetura pelagica. The sequence continues at coordinate 56,089 of NW_009951970.1, read as the reverse complement.
CAGAGTATGACTAATGGGAGAGGGGCAGCTAAATGCATCTCAAACTTCTACATGCATTACCTAAATTATTGAAGTAGGCCCTAGAAGAGCTCCTCAGAGGGAAAAAAAACTTACTTAACAGAGAAGGATCAGATCTTTCTTGAATTCTCTGGAGATTTTTTGAGATAGAGGTGTTTTATTCTAGAAATCTGTGGGGTTTTCCTCTGAGTAAAATAAGAAAATCATAGTTCTACAATAATTGAATATTATTTTTAAATTATAAAAACTTACCTCCCACACAGACACTTGATGGCTCCAAATATAAAATCTCAGTGCATGATTGCTTCAAAACCTATTGCAAAAGAGGAAACTGGTCATAAGTAGGTTTCAGAGTGCTATTTCAGTGAGAAACATTCTTTAAACAAACGCTTGTGCCTAGAAGATACACATGCACAGCTACAGATTTGATTTGCACAAGTCTGGCTCAGTAGGACATTGCCTTGAGCATGTAAAACTTCTGCACACCTGCACAGTCAAGTTGCCTGCAAGTTCATGAGACTTGGATTGGTTAAATGCAGGACAGTCTTCAAAAAATAATGTCTGATTTTGGTCTTTAAATTTCGGTCCAGATTCCTAACGTAATTTTCCACGAACCTAAATCCTAATGTTTAAGCCAGAAATTAGTGACAAGAAGCCTGATCCAAAAATCTAACCCAGTCAAAAGCAGTCTTCCAACAATCTGTGGATGAAGCCAACTGCACGTTATTCCAAGTGCTGGCATACTGCCCTCAGTAAAGCACAGCAAGGTGTTTTTGACTGTGCTGCCTTCTGTCAGATGGATTTTTTTTCACTGCTGTACTGCTCTGATTCTCTAACCAGTCAGGGAATACTGTTCCAGAATGCTGGGACACAACAATTCTCCTACAGGTGACTTGGAAATAAAAGTAATGGAATGTAAGAGAAAGGAGGAACTAGACCCCTTTAACCAACTGGTACTTATAAAGGTCTCAGGCACTATCCTTATTTTCAGCCAAGTTACATTTTACCATTTACAAATACATAGAGTGATCAAGTTATGCATAGTCACTAAAGCAGAGGCATAAATAGCACCCAGGTGTTGATCACTACAGACCACTTTATTTTCCATTTGGAAATGGTGCATCTCAGAAGAAACAGGTCAAGCTTGTGTGACTACAGCTGTTGCTGGAATCTAGTGGTGAGACCATGCTCTCCTCCCACTGCCTGGATCTCAGTCCCACAGCAGGGCCCATCTCTTACTGGTTACTGTTGCCCAGGAAGGAGGTGTGATATCTATTACCAAAGTGTTAATCCCCCTCCTCTAAGCAGGATTTCAGCTAACTCCAGGGAAATGAGCCCCTTGATGCTTGTACGTAGAACTAAACACAAGCTACAGCCTAACTTCCTTCTACCTTCATACAATAATGTGTGATTTTCCCCATTGGTTTTTAATTTTACTCTCAGAAGGTTTTTGCAATGTCATTATAAGCCTTGCCCTGTACTAAGTGATACATTTCTAGTAGGAATTCATATGTAATCGTCTGTGGAATCAATTTAGGTCCTTGTTTAATCACTTGCATAGTACAAAGTTTGATGATTGTCCCCTCTCTACCCCTATTTACCAAAAATGTGCCTCCTCCTAAGCAGTAAATGTAATGCTCTCTTATTCTTAGCTCCTTTTTCCTTCCTTTAAATACTTTTTTTTTTTTTACTCTATTTGGTGGTGAGTTTTGTTGTTACTTATCCAGACCCAGCAGAAACAATATTTGTCACTGTACATAATCAAAAAGGATGCCAAGCTCCAAGAAAAAGAATAACCAGTTGCATTTAACATTTTCAGCATCACCTGACTCCCTGCAAACTGTTGTGCTCAAATTATCTTTTTAGTGCTTCAAACTCATGTTTATAAACATTAAGTAGCATTTAAAAAAGAGACCTAGCAGGCACATACATTTGGATGCAACACAGCAATAGAGATCTTTGGAAAAAATGTAGCCTGGAGTTTGGTGCAAGTTGACTAGTTTATATTAGCTGCAGATCTCATCTCACTTCCAAAAAAGGACTTAGCTTTTTGATTTCTGCTTCAGTGTAGAGAAAGGAAGTGTTACTTAGTTTATTTGCAGAAGGAGGGGGGAGGGAATATTTTGTGCAAAATAAAATACAGAAAGAATGCAGCATTTTATTCCTTCACTGTAAAAACCTGTGGAGTATTTCCTCTGAAGATGTATAGTCATATTTAAGTCAGAGACTAGACTTGCTTTAATGCAAAGTACAGATCTAGCAGTCAGCAGTATCAAAGCCCACTGAGTACTTTTTTTGAGTAGCACAGGGAGAAACTTTCCAACTCTTGTCCCCACATGCCCACTGTCTGATGAGGCAGGGCCACATTATGAACTGGGAAGAGGGAAAGACTGACAGACACAATCTGTCTTTTCTTGGAAAGTAGTATTTCTGTAATTGCACTGTATCTGATAGTGATTTTTCTAACTTTTTCCAAATGCAATATAAAACAGGAGAAGAACTATTTGGACATGCTTAACTGACTTTGGATTTCAGAATAAACTAGTGGGGGGACAACCACAACTGAGACAAAATGTGATGTAGATTCAATAATCCCAGTTCATGAACAAAAGTGAATTTCAATATAAGGCTCAGGATACACTGACTTCCTGTATGGCAGCATGGAATTCATGTTTATACATAAAGCAGGAAAATATTGGGGTTTAATACTGTTCTTAGAAATAAACAATTGCTTTGACACTAATTTTTTAATTATTCCTGTTCTTCATTTGGCTTGAGAAAGCTGTACTGTTCAGAGATCTGCAGTGTCTTTGCAAGGCTGGTAGCCTAAGACTGTAACTTGCACCCAATAAAACATACATTACATACATAATGTTTTCCAAGTTTAACTAGTTCTTTTCCATCCTTCAAAAAGCTGCTCAATAGTCCATGCTTTAAAAAATGCCTTGTCCCTGAAAATCCTTCAACAACAATCATCAAGAAACCTTAAGAAGCAGAAATAAAAAACTTTGTAAAGACTCTGCTGGAATCAGGTGGAATCAACCTAAAAGCATATATCTTGCTCAGTCATTTACTTTCTGGGTTCTTCTCATCACTCCCTCTAAGCAACAGTGAAACTACACGCAGAACCAAATTTCCCATGAATTAAGTAAAAATCTGAGTGTTCTTGCAAAGGGTCAAACCCCTTTAACTGTACCAAGCACAACCAGTTTGAAAAGTCTGGCTCACAAGGCTATGGCAATGCAGTTAACAATCAACAGAACACCTGAAAATCTTGTCAAGGCATCAGTGGCCTCTTCTTTCACTTGTGGGGGAAGGGAAAAGTACTTTCACATCTTAAAAGGACACATAGAAACTTGTGGCCTTTGTTTAATCTTTCCTGGCTCTAGCTCACACTCTTTTCTAGCTAGTATTTTTTCCTCTTTCCATGCAAACTCTTTCTTCCAAGCTTGCACAGGGCACTCCAATAAAAAGCTCATTTCTTCTTGAGGAGAAATTATGTGAAGAAATCTTACCCATTTTCCCTTATGATCCCTGTTCATCATTTAATATCTCCAGATCAGGGCTGTTCCTGGTTCACTCTTTGGAATATATGGTAGCCCTGTGGAATGTTCTTTCAGCAACAGCTAATGAGGGATTTTCTGAAGTGCATGTTGATGGCCTAAGTGCCCCTTTTCAAGGCGTTGGGGCTGTACTGTGTGGCTTAAAGGGGTGAGCACTGGGCTCAGGCACAGTGCCTGGGAGCTTTCATCCATAGCTCCAGCCTAGTATCCTTGTCACTTCTGCAGCCCACCAGGAGGGATATGACCAGTCTCAACAGTAACAGCTTTTAACAGAGCTCAGCTGTGTCTTACAGAAGCACATTAAACCAAAGCATGCATATAATTTCACCCCTCTTCTCCCCACACCCCTAACAATTTAAAATTAACTTTTTTTGCTCTGGAAACCTGTGCTGCAAAGTTATTGAGATGGAAAGGAACTAAAAAAAAACACAACTCTGCACTATGCTCCCTTTTTACCAGTTCAGGATAATCAAAGAGGATCAACTGCCATTGCAAATTAATTATTTAGAAACCTACCACCCACAAGAAAAGCAGAAATAATTACTATATAAGGCCATCCTTGGATAGGGTAGTTAAACACTGCTGACAGAAAATAAATTCAAATAAAACTATAAATTGCCTCAGTTTAACAGCATGCAAGGACAGATTCAGAAAGTTGATGTAATCCATTTCATTTCCAGAGATCCTCACCAAATATAGGGCTCTCTTTTCCCAGCCTTGCAAAGGCTTTCCCTCTAGCCACCTCCCTGAACACTAGCTGTCCAGAATAAAACATTTCACCCTCCAAAAAAAAGTGCAAAAGAGAATCAAGACCTGTTAGCCTGCATCCTGTGGTTTTATAGCTTCAGAAATGGAGAACTGTGGAGGAACTAAGGAGTGGTTCCTTCAGGTCTGAGCCAGAACTGTGCTCTGTGGAACTGCTTACACCTGGAACACATCAAGGCTAATCACAGTGGAGAGGGTTCCATCACATGCACAGCTCTGGGCTTGCCATTTTCAGGCTCATTGGGAAGCATGTGGGGCTGCTGCAAAAAGCAAAGGCAGAAGAGCTCTGTTCTTCAAGGTAGTCAGTCTCCTGTACTTTAAGAAAAGGAGACATGAAATTCAGGCCTGGCACATGCACTTTTTCTACCACAACAGACTGCTGAGGAAGCCCTATTCTGTAGCTCCTCTGTACACAGCACTTGTTACATCCCTGCCATACTGCAACAGCAGGCCACCAAGCACCTGGAATTGAAAAAAAAAAAAGCTGTTTTCTTTGAATAGTTAGTCCAACAGCTACCTCAGAAACAAGCAGCACGAACACAGCTTGTGCTGGGTGCTCACAACACTGCCTGGCACAGCATCTGGGGGTTGGCTGAAGGCAGAGGAGCTTCTGAGGCTTTTAGTTAAATTGCAGCTGATGGCTATTAAGTGAATGGATACTGTACAGTTTCCATAGCATTTCTCAGTAATGCAAGTTAATCATTTCAGAATACTTCAGAGAGCAGAAGTTACCCAAATAAATGTATCCAGGCTATCCCATGGGTGCTTAAAAGGAAATTCACCCATGATGGAAACTTGCTGCCATACACTGGGATTCTGTTTGGCTGAGGAAGGTTGCCTTTTCAGACAGGGTCACTTGAAAACTGGCCGCTGGGCTGCCCAGCTCTGTCTGGGAGCCAGTTATTGTATTCCTTATGTTCATGTGCAACTTTAAGCATATTAATCTTCTTTTCAATGCAGTGGGATGACATCCCGGCTTGCAGTTAAAGATGTTCCTTGCTGGATCAAGCTTTTGATGTCCCATACAGAAAATTAGGTTCAGCTGCCTCCCACAACAGCCCTGTAGAATCTGGCATACATGCAGCTCTCAGAGGCTCTGTCCTTTAGAGGAGTTTCCATGTTTTTAGCCCTTAATGTCAAAACACTTTCTACCCACTCACAGCAGTGAAGCATGCAGTGATCAGAACTGGAGCTGTTTAGCTCTCAAACTGATGCAAACTGGCATTCACATTTTGTCTTCAAGTCCTACCTTGTCTGATTCTCACCTGCCTCCATCTTTCAAGCTCTTTCAGAGGCTTACAAGCCCCAGTTTTGTGTTACATGTAACTTAATCTTCCTCAGGCTTGAGCAAGTGCACATGTAAGTTTATCTTAACTTTATCAACTTAGCAGTTTGTCAACCCTTTTCGCTAGTGATTTTTTTTTTCTAAACAACTGGATTGCTAACCAGTACTTAAAATCCACAGCAATCCTTACCAGTGGTAAGGATTTCTTCCCTCTAGAAGGTTCCCAAAGGCCCACATAACTTCACAGCCCACTTCCTAAATAAGTTGTTTAACATTTTGTCATTAATAAAACATTAAATTCAATTAGAGGCGTTTTACAGAAACATTGTCAGTTTCTGACCTGTAGGTGTCTGAGTTGAAAAACAGAATCATGTTTTTGTTAGATTTAAGCTGCAGAAACAATACACCTACGCAAATAATTACATTAGCATAGAAAAGGCAGCTGTCTCTGCTATAAATTGTGAAAAGGCAGCCAAATAAACTATCTGGTATAAGGCTCACTAATGCTTATAGTCTTTGCAAACTCCATCACTGATTTTAAATTCTGCCTTGTCACAGATCTTGTCCCTGTATTATGCAAACGTTTCTCCCCATGGAAATCATGCCTTTTGCACCTTCCAGTACCTCTTTAACTTGGCAGGGACTGCCAGCTCTGCTTTAACTCACTTTTCACCCTTGTTACAGCCTCTTAAAAGTTATCAGAGTTGAAATAGTGAAGTAGTACAGTTCCTGCAGCTTTTTAAGTATTTTGACTACCAAACACTCAGAACATAACTGTGGAACAGAGCTGTACCATGTGGTACAGTGTTACACACAGGCCAACAGGCAACACACAGGGTTTGTCAACCCTTTTCGCTAGTGATTTTTTTTTTCTAAACAACTGGATTGCTAACCAGTACTTAAAATCCACAGCAATCCTTACCAGTGGTAAGGATTTCTTCCCTCCAGAAGGTTCCCAAAGGCCCACATAACTTCACAGCCCACTTCCTAAATAAGTTGTTTAACATTTTGTCATTAATAAAACATTAAATTCAATTAGAGGCGTTTTACAGAAACATTGTCAGTTTCTGACCTGTAGGTGTCTGAGTTGAAAAACAGAATCATGTTTTTGTTAGATTTAAGCTGCAGAAACAATACACCTACGCAAATAATTACATTAGCATAGAAAAGGCAGCTGTCTCTGCTATAAATTGTGAAAAGGCAGCCAAATAAACTATCTGGTATAAGGCTCACTAATGCTTATAGTCTTTGCAAACTCCATCACTGATTTTAAATTCTGCCTTGTCACAGATCTTGTCCCTGTATTATGCAAACGTTTCTCCCCATGGAAATCATGCCTTTTGCACCTTCCAGTACCTCTTTAACTTGGCAGGGACTGCCAGCTCTGCTTTAACTCACTTTTCACCCTTGTTACAGCCTCTTAAAAGTTATCAGAGTTGAAATAGTGAAGTAGTACAGTTCCTGCAGCTTTTTAAGTATTTTGACTACCAAACACTCAGAACATAACTGTGGAACAGAGCTGTACCATGTGGTACAGTGTTACACACAGGCCAACAGGCAACACACAGGCAACAACCTGCCCTTCTAGCACTTTCATGAATTTCACGTTCCAAGAAATGGTGAGAACAATGCACTAGTAACGAGCCATAAGCAACCCAACTGTACATTGACAATTAACAAAATATGCTAAATGTCAATTTATTTCATAGCACCATTCGATTTTGCTTAGCCTCAGTTTGCAGTTCAAAAGTTTTTGGCAGCAGTCAGCACCATAAATCATAACTCACTTGGCATCTGTTCCTCCCCAGAACTATATGCTGAATTCAGAATTTGGGGCAGGTCAGCAGCACAGCTGGATTCTTTGTTGAACCACCATAAGAATTTTTAAGTCTACTGTTCTGAAACTAGAAAATTATATAGAGATGTGTAAGGCACTTGTTTCCCAGTTAAAAGGTAAGTGTAATTGTGAACTGATGGAGGAAGAGAGATCTTTGACACTTTTTGATCAGACATGGCATGCTAATGTTTTGAACAATTAAGGATTTCCAATCACCTTTATTCCCTATAGTTCAATTCCAAACATGCCCCTCTTTGTTCACCTCATTGGAAGCCTATCCCAGAAGAAGCTAACTCACAAAAGAGCGTCTGAGATGGCCCTTGCAATGCAAGAATATTTTAAACTACCTTTAGTATTACTAGTCTCAGTTGGATCTGTGCACAGATGATCAGCTGCACTACTCAGGCTCCATGGCTGTCTCCTGATTAGGGATTGCAAACCTTTTGGGCTCCCACAGGGTGCTGCTCCTCAGGGAATGCCACACACCTGTACCACTGGCCTGGAGAGCAGCAATTGAAGGGGCAGACAGGAGTATAGCTGCTTGAGGGCACAGTGTTTTTAAGTGAGTTTTAGAAACTCTGGATTTGAGCTGTGTGAAGCTGTCTGAGCCTGTGGAACAATGCTCTTTCATCCTTTCTATAGTAAGTTGATACCTTCTTGACCTTTTTCCCATCTTAGAGCTGTGAAACTCAGAAGAATGTGTAGTGAAAACAGTGTTGTACTAGTGTTTGGTTTTGTCATTTTGAGCTAGGTTGGGCAGGCAGCCTGTCTGGCTGGAGTGAGTCAAGGAGGACCTATCAAAACAGAGTGCATGTAGGTGCTTAGTTTAGTTCTTAAAATGATTTTGCTTCATTTGCTCTGACTGGCTGAACTAGGCCTGGGCTTAACCCACATTTCCATGTGTTTTTATTTTTCTATGAGTCATTTATAAGTACTACTGGTAGCTTTGGTCCTTTTTTTTTTTCCCTTTAACTTAAAACCTTTTTTTCCACTATTGCTGAGGCAGTAAAAAGGAAATGGAAGTAAAACAGGAGGTGTTTAATTGGTGTCATGGACTTATTTGCTATTTTTGTTCTAGAGAATGAAATGGTGACTGTCTATAGATCAGTATTTTTCATTCTGTATTTATTGAACCTTACTGCTTGTAAAAGTGAACATGTGTAAAATCAGGGTGGTGAAAAACTTAGATTGTACATATGCTGGTATCATTACATTTCTCTCCCATTCCTAAGTTGTTGGGTGTTTACCCTCAATATGAGTTAAGCCCCCTTATACCTGTAGTAGAGCTAGGCTTTAAAGATAAAGACCCAGAGTAGGTTACAAGAGGAAATGAATATAAGTAAAGCCCTTGATCTTGGTGCTTACACTGGACTAATCTTAATCATACCCAGGATCTTTGAGTCAGAATTGCCTTCACAGCACACTTCAGGCTCTAGACAGGCCAGCTTTTCCATACAGCAACTAATGTTTAAACTGCTTGAAGCCAATTTTTTTGTTTCCAAAGGGAAATCTTCCATTCTTTCAGATAGTGCCACAAGTTTCATATTATTATAATTGGAATTTAGTGAAAAAAAGTATTAAAAAGGTAACTTGGAATGAAACAAATTCTTTCCTAGTAAACACCATTTTGAAACTTCTCTCCAACGAAGTCACAGCAAAGGAACTACAGCAGTTAATAGCTAATGGGATCTACATCTATCTGCTGCCAAACATCTGTGCTCTTAACTACAACTGGCTGCCAATTCCAGCCTGCTTCCTGACACTGCTCAGCAATGCCTTAGACAAAGAGCAAGGGTAAAGGGGCTGGGGGGGAAGGTTGCTATCCTGTTCCCTATCTAAATGAAAAAAATCACTGAGACATATGGTCTTGCATAAAATAACCATCAGAGAGAAGCTTGGTGCAGTGTCGGGTTAGTAAGAATATTCTAATCATACAATATCTAAGCATTACCTCATTTGCAGTCACTGAGTAAACGTAGATGACAGAACTGTGGGTCCTAAGAGATGTGTATTTTAACAGCATCAAAACCTTTACCCCCAAATTACTAAAAACAACCGTAAAGCCACTACTTATCAAGTGATAAGAATCAAAGGCAAACTCTTACTTTCCATAAAAGGAAAAAAAAAGTTACTTAGGCTATTTATATATTTTTTTTAATTAATAAGGAAAATCTGGCTCAAAGAAACCTATCACTAAGGAAACACTAGATTTCATTTGGACTTGCATGTGCTTCATTTTAAGTTTTGCAGCATCCCTTATGTAACAGAGTGATAGCCATGCAGGAAAGGCTGACAAGTCAAATTCACATCACAAGGCACATGCATGCTCACACAAACTGGAACCATGTCAGTTACATTGCTGGCTTATCAAGCTCTCTGTTCTCCAGGAAAACATTATATGGTTTGTAATATGTCAGATAATGTCAAATTAAGGGCTGCACAGCAGTGAAGGGTAAAGCAGAAAGCATTCTATTCCAGGCCATTGATTCCTTTTAACAACTACATGCAGTAATTCCCAAAACTATCTATTCAGTCTCAATCACATGGAAAACATAGCACAGCATTCCTTCCAAACCTCGCATCCACTGCAGCTTGAATATTAGACTATCCAAGGGGATTAAAGAAGATGACTGATTTAATCAGAATAATTATTTTAATGATAACTTGTTGCATTTCTCCTCCCCCCACCTCCTTAAATGTTTAATATTTCGCTTCCTGGATTCCCAGTGCATAAACTGAGCATATTTTCTTCCTACAGGAAATGATCCAATTAAGTTGATGCATAATTGATAATGAACTGTTTAAGCTGATTTTGCTCTTGGAAAATCTTAACAGCATGCAGTCAGTTGGCTGACCCTCCTCCCCTCATCTGCAGCTGAGGGCCATCATTTCAGGAAAAAGGGGGGAGCAGACTCAGCATATTCTAAGCAAGGTAGATCAAGGAAGAATTTCAGCTTGAGCAAGCTGAGCTGGCTTAGGGCAGAAGTACAGACTGCTTCAAAATAACACAATCTGTGATTGCTACACAATAGCTAAGTTGCTTGCAACTTGGTCGCTAAGACACCCGCAATTTTGGCAGAGAGGCTCAGTGAACATTCTCCTGAGAGCTACTGTGCATTTACCAGAGAGACTGACCGTGGAGCCCTAACTGCTGCAGTTGTTAAGTGTCACACTTTCCATAAGTATGAACCCTGCCACCCTGCATTGTTGCTTTAGAGCAGGAAACGGTGGGAGATGCTAATCCACTCGTATGAGTTAGTGCTAATTCACAACCACCCCAGTGCAACAGCCTGGTCAGATCATGCTGCTGATAGTACATCTAGCTCAGAAGGCCTCAGATTCCCAGAGAGAGGCTGGGCACCTTTTTGTGAAATCACTGCAGTAAGTTTTACAAACCTATCAAGGCCACAATTACCCTTCACATGAAACACCTCTTGCCTACCTCTACATAACAGACTAGACTTCCTTCTTTACCCTCCTCTAGCACCAATTCACTGACCAACATGGGTCATTTACCTCTCTCCCTACTGACTTTTTGAAGGCACAGAGGTATAGGTCTGCTTTTCACCAAGTCTTGTGAAGCCTCTGTGGCCCCTTCTTCTGCTGAGGTTTTGGGATACAAGTGTAGTGACAATGACTGTCACCACATTCAAGATGAGAAGTGACTGGAGATGCACTGGAAAGAATTTTGACAATTAGGCAGGAAGATTTTTATAGTACTACCTGCTTATACTGCACCAACAACTTTATGCTAAGGCCCTGAGGGGCTTGGCCAACCTGAAGACAATTTAACTTCAATTTAAAATATTCTAAGTGATACAACTGCTCAGTTTAAGTCTTGATCAATATTTGTTGGGTTTTTTTTGTCCAGTATGATTAAGGGTGGTTTTCCTACCTAAAATGAACAATTCACTTGCAAAAAGAAAGCTTGACAATTCTATTGCTAATCCTTCTCAGGGAGAATTCTTAAGAAGTTTTGTAACAATTAAAGATAAATCAATTCTAGACTGAACTTTTTTTAAACTGCTTCCTCTGAAGTTCTGCATTTATCAGTTCCTGTAGTCTTATCTGAAAAGTTTTTGTAGAGTTTAAGTACAAGTTATTTTAACTTCCTGTTTGAAGTGCTGCCAACTCAGTTTAGCATAAAAATGCATTTAAGTCTGCTTAGAACTGTCACACACTCTAATGATGTCACTTAGTTCCATTAATGTAACTTTAAAGGCACGAGCCTTGTCCAATTCTGCCTGGAGAGACAACCAGGCAACTTTCAGTCACAAATCAGCAGAACTTGAATTCACTTAGGTGACAGGGGAAGCAGGGATTTTCCACTGGTTTTTGTTTTTCAGAATGTGGCACATAAAAGCAATTCAGATTTGCTGAGCTGTGCAAAGCAGGTGCACAGAAACGTGCCACAAAAGTCAGCAAAATATGAAAAAATGGCAGGGAAAACTGAAATAAAATAAAACACCATACTGATTTACAGCAGAGAATTATGTGAACACTACAGAAACTTCAGTCTTATGAGAGGTATTGCCTAAAGACTCTGCATGTTTGACTCAAGTGGTAGCACCACCTTGGCTCTCAGCTCCTTCACTTACTTGCTGATCTCATTAATTCTCCATTTCGTAAGCGACCAAACAGTTGGAGCAAGCAGTGGTCCAAACAACAGCATTCCCTGTTTCTATGAATGAAAACATCTTCTGCCCCTCTCCTTGACAAGGAGTCCAATACTGTGTTTTGCATTACAGAGAAGAGTTGACCTGATGCCTGAGACACACCATCCAACTCTCTCCAAGCTGTTAGCCACAGTCTTAAGTCATCTTACAGAAACTGATGCCCTAGGCAAACTGAGGGTCTGACTGAGCTACTCAATAAACACAGAATCTCCACAGTTTCTCTTGATGAAAGCACTTCAGGTGGTTCAGGACTGTATCTGGCAGATGCAGGTACAGCACTCTTCAAGTTGGCTTGCTTACAGCTCAGCACCCTTGTCTGAAGAGATGTTAAATGATAAATTCCCAAATGTTTCTTAATCTAATTTCTTAAATTAGTAAAAAAAAAATAAAAATTTGACATAAATCATATATAGGAAGGGAAAGAAGAATGGGTTTCATTTCCTTAAACAGTGCTAGACTGTCACATGGTGATATAAATTGTGCACTCCCAAACCTCTCCAGTTTACACTGCTATGGGTTGCTCATGAGGTCATGCTCCATGTAATTATCAGCCAAACTACATCACTAAACTGTTCCTGGTAGCTTAATAACTTGCCTTCAGCATTTTTCTGTTAAGGTCTAGACTTCTGCTAAGATTTATTTACCCTGACAATGCTGTTTAGTTACTACTTTGTAAAGTTAGATATTAGCAATGTCAGAAGAGCTGGAAACTTAACAAAACAGTCACCTCTTCACAGAAGTCTGCACAGAGTTTTGAATCATAAGTTGGTATTATTCAACAGAAACACAACACAGCCTGGTGGTGCTTAAATCCTTATTCAGTTCACTGGGGTTTTATCTGAACTAGGGTGGTCAAAACACAGTGCAAGCTTTTCAGCATCTGAGCTAGGTTTTCTCTAAATGCTCAGCTCCACTGTCTAGAATGTTAAACCCTGGCCATGATTAAGCACATTTTGTGTATCTGTCCAAAGCAAGTAACTTGGAATAATTGCTTAGACTTCAAACAATGGCAGAAGCAGGTACTAAGAGACACTCTATGGTAAAGCTCATCACTTCTTTTTCCAACAACAAAGATTAACTGCTTAGCAATGTAGCAACCAAAAAATTTCACAGCTGAGTCCAGCAGAGACAAATGCAGTAGAGGTTTCAAGCAGCTCTTTCAGTTACTCCTACTGAACAGCTCTGTGTTGTAGTTTTGCTTGAGGGTTTTAATTGCTGGGTTGCTGCCATTTCTGTAAACAGCGTATTTTTCCTAAACAAGAAGTGTTCAACAATGTTTATGAAGTGTTTCACAACTGCACCTTTGACACAACACTTTGAGCAATATTTCTACGTGTTTGTAACACGGGTATTTCATTTTCATCTGTTTTGAAATTAGCTTTCCCTCTTATGACAGTATCTCTTTGAGATGGTACTCTCCAGCTGACTTGCAAACTGAAACGGACTTATAATTGTGAATTAAAGGGAAAACTGTGACTATTTCATGTTCAATTAGATCTGCTTATCAATTTTAATGCAAAGAGAATGAATTGTCACAATCAGCCAAAACCTCTTTAAAGAAAATTGAGTTGTAAGTACAGCATACCAAAAAATCAGGTTAATACAGCCACCACATGTGCATTTAAAGAAAAACACAAAAAAGCCCAACCCCAAACCACCAAACAAACCAAAAAACCCTATCTATGCATACTTCCATCCATATTCTGTCATAAAACAGGGATGCTGGCAGAGTATCATTCTGCCCCAGCTTCCAACAAGTACATGCAATGTGCTTACTAGAGAAGAGGAAAGTTTCAAATGCCTTGACAGATACATGACACTCCACTTTAGATTGAGCGCTTTTCAGAAAGCTGTAAACAAGGTTCAAACCTCTAAAAGCTCTCAGGAGTCATTCAATCACTAGCACTAACTTGTTTTGTTTGATCCTGTATCCCAACAAATGAGATTGATGCAGGTAAGGCTGAAGTCAGTTGACATCTTTCCCATTAAAAAAGCCTTCTCATACTCCTTTTTTTATCAGCAAAACATTTTCCAACAGCTACAAGATAAGGGTCAGTTTGTGGACAGAAATATGCAGTAAGCCAAGTGTCGTAATGTCTATTCTAGCTGCAGTTCATCAAAATAAAACCCTAAACAGTTCAGGAGTTTAGTCACAGTTTAAAGGAGCAGACAATGCATTAAAGCTGTAACACAGTCCCTGCCAGTGTTAGGCTGTTATCTTACAAAAAAGTGCTGCCATTATGTGCATCTTTTCTTGCTCTACAAGCAATGATATGCACAATTCTGGGGTTTTTACACTAAGGTTTTTCACAGGTGCCAGAAGCTGGACTACAGCTTGTGCAAATGCCATCTGCCAAGTCTTAGCCAAAAAGCTTCTCCTGCTTTGTCCACAAAGAAGTGAAGGTGCTTGAAAACTCCTAGGAGGTATAAAAGAGACAGAGCACTCTACTAGCCAGAGGCTGCCCTTGACTGAGGATGGGGGATAATGGGACAACTTGCAGGATATGCCAAATTCCTGTGTGTTTGAATTACAGACTCCTCAAGATGAGCACTTCAGAAATCTCAAGTGACCAGACCCCTACTGCATCTTTGAAGAGCAAGAAGAGTGGAGACACCTGACTCCTTGGAAGGGTCCAAGCTGCAGGTCAGTGACCCCTGTTGGAGAGGAAACTCCAAACACAAGTGCCTTTAGTCCTTTATCTGGCTCTGTCTTGGCATACAAATTTTGAAAAGCAGAATCCTTGGAAACTTAACATAATGAACTGGGGTTAACATTCAGCTCTTACAAAGAAGTCTATCACTAGTGGTTTCAATGTTGCACCACTTTGCATAGCAAAATCACTGATTCTTCTAAGTCTTGAAAATGGCATAGAATGAGAACTTCATAAACAGCACCACCCGGGCTGTACTATCTTTTCAGAAATGTCACCACACAAAAAGGTTTATTATATCTCTTTAGAATGTGCAAGGAAGATTCTGAAATGACATTTATTTTAAAAGACAAGAAGGAAAAAAAGTTGTATCATCATGACATTAACTTCCACAAAAAAAAACACTATTCAAAGGAAGTGGTAAAACCATGACTGTGTAATATCCTGTATGTGAGTAGTATCCTTTATTTAAAAAAAAAAAAAAGAGGAAAGGGAAATGAACTATAGTAAAAGGATTTCACTCTTGGTTTTGAGTTGACTTCTGACAGTAAGCTTTTTCCCACAGTGTGCCTACAAGCAGCAGCAGCACAGTTAACCTTGCATAAAACACACCACTAAAATACTGTCAGCTACTGATCACAATCCCTTGCTTTGATCCACTCTTGCAAATCAGAGAAATCTGCTGAATGGCCTCATGTCACTAATGGGAGCTTCTCATGGCATGAGAAAGTCTTACCACTTACTGGGAAAACAAGTGGTTAAAGTCAAGTATATATTTAGAATGCTTCTCTGTATACAAAGACTTGGGCAATGCCTACATTGCACTCATGCCTAACCAGTTCTTCTCAACTCTCCTGGAGTAACAGTCTCCATTTTTTCAGACTAAACCTATAGCAGCCATTCCTCAAATTCCTCAGCCCCCTCAAACTTGCCACACTTGTTTGGAGTCTTCAAACTCCACATGAGGTCTGAGCATGAGTAATTGCAGGAGTGGCAGGCAATGTTCATTTACAGAACTGCATCTCTACAATAAGCAGGAGAGAACATAATACATCGCAATTACTGATTTAGGAACCAATTCTGCCTGGAAAAGTAAGTGGGAGTGGAGAGTATGCTGTAATCTTGAGGAAACATTAAGCTTATTGCCTGATACTCACAGAATTGATTATCCCCTTAAGTGCTTGGAATCCTCCAGTGACAGGGAAGACTTGCTCTTTTGTGTCAGCAATTTTTTCAAGCTTTGGAGAGAAAATGCATGCAAACATATGAATCATTTGGCAAACTATATTTGTCGCACTGCTTTTCACCCTTAAAATGTAAATGGATATCTAAAAGCAACTCCCATCAACTGTGCAAAGAGAAAGAAAATGTTCAGTTCCCTCACAGCTAACCATGACTTTTCTTAATGAAAATGAGTTAATGCAAGCTACTGCAGCTAACAAAGTGGTAGAGTAGCTAGCCATCGTGTCAAACTACCACACTAAAGAAACCTTTTAGGGCCTGTATCTTGGCAGTGATTTCCTAACTCTTTCCAGAACTACCTTCCCTGTTTGCTCTTCCTTCTGTTAAAAAGCCTTCCTATGCACCTAATATAGTAAAGATGCTTTTGCTTACTTCTCCATTTATGCTGCTTCCACGATAGAGGAGGAGCTACAGCCTTCACTGGGACAAGGCAATTCCAGAGGAGCTTTCAGTTCATTAAGGACACGGATCCTCCTCCTTTCTTTTTCTTACCCTGAGGCTGTTACACATGCTGCTTGAAGCTTGTCTACAGCTACTCTGTTCATGCAACCTGTGGCCTAATAAAGGGGTTTTGCCTGCATCTTTTCCTGCTGGCAGCTACCAGTTAGCAAGGGTATTTCTAAATGGTCTTCTCAGTGATGAAGGTGACACTCAATGTTCTATTTATGTCTACATATGCATCTGAGTGTCTGCTTCCTGATTTCCTGTAAGTAAAATTAATTTGCATATTACTTAACACTAACTGTGTAAATCCTGTGACAAGGTGCTGCCTAGTAATCTAAAATAGTAACATTCTTACCTGTTCTTGTACAAAATCAAGGACACCAACGCAGTAAACTCTAGCTCCCAGGTCTCTGGATTTCTTTGCCTGCCCCAGAATAGAGAGGAATAAGCATGTTTTCCTTCAACAGGCAACACCCAAACTGTTCAGAATATAACATGCATTTTCACCTAGTGCTCACCTCTTTCTCTGCATACAAGGGAATCTGACCATCTAGCTTGCCATCTGTCAATGCAATGATGATACTAGAAAACCTTGAGACTCCTTGCTTCGCAATCTGCACGTTGGCCTGAAGACAAAAATATTTATCCAGCTTAGCATCACGCCTGAACTTTTAACTAAGATGCATCTTCTAAGTAAATGCAGCATCTGAAACAGTCTCATCCTCAAACCCATCTCTCACAACAATCCTACTACCAACAAGGAAATAATTAATCAGTACTTTCCAGTCACCTGTGAGCCCAGCTCTGAAGTGCTGGGGTCACTACCTTGGGTCAACCCTTGGAAACAATTCTTTCAGTACAGATACTCTCTGAGTTGTGAAGCTCACTTCTCTTTAGATCCAACACAAGGTTTTCTTTGGTACCCCAGAGATTGCAAATGCCAGTCAGTAGGTTTCAAGATATAAATATAATGGCTTAAAACTAATTCTTTTTAAACAGCAACAAACTTCTGTTTGCTTTTCAGTCTGCAGATCACAATGATAATCTTGGCTTCACAGTCATAAAGGAAGAAACTGAGTTTCTACCCATAACAGTGAAAACTTAGATCCTTCCCTTTAGCACCTGAGTCTTTCAGCAAAATTGCAAAGCACATTTTAACTACATATCTCCAGAAAATATAAGCAGTTAGGAATTCATTCATTCAGACAGTAGAAAATGAAGACCATTTGTCTTGAGGATGCTGATCTGTGCAGTAAACTCTCCATAAGCACATGCTCTAGAAAGCACTGTTAGACTTTCAGCCCTACCAGGCTGTGTGTGACTATATACCATGTAATTGCTATGCTGTGTTAGCTGTTAAATTCACAACAAAGAATTGCTCTCTACTGTGAAAGATCAAGTCAATGCAATTCCATATGGCAATATTCTGTCATGGCTAATCTTCTGCTTGGGATCTGCACAGTAGCTGAGCAATCCTGGGACAACTTAGGAAACCAAAAAGATTTGAGCCTAACAGACTGAGGCATAAAATAAATCAGTTTACATTGCAGGTTGGTTTTGTTATCAAAGGGGTGAGAACAGAGGACATTTTAATTCCAAGAAGATTCCTAAGACCTACCTGTTTTAATCCTTCATGTATATATGTGTCACCTGCTGGTTTTACCTCCTCCAAATCCTTAAGACCTCTCTTGATTTCCTCTCTGAAAACAAAAAGGTAAAAGACTGTTAGCATGACTTGAACTGCAAAAAGGGTTAAGTCTATTGATGGAAAAATTAGTATTTGTCATAAAGGAGATCTGAAATTAAAATCTGTACAATTCAGCATTTAGCTGAGATACTATGCAGAGGCAGATTTTGTATTCACAGCAGTAGCAGCCCTGTGGTAATAGATATTTTAGACCTAAATAACACAACATGCCTCAGTGAGTTAAAGCTAGAATCAAGTAATATGTTTCAGACAGAGAAGATACTGCAAAAGAAGTGGCAAAGCCTCAACATTAAATAGCCCAGTGGAAATTCTGTTGTATTAAGTTTATTTTGCTCAGTTGAACCAACTTCACTTACAATCACACTGCAATTAAAAAAAGAAATCCCCTAAAACAGCAGTTCTATTTCTATATTCCAGGTTAATATGCAGGTATTTAATGTGGCAGGACAGAATTGCAGTAATTAAAAACTTCTCCCTTAAAATATAAATAGCAATAGGAAAATGCAGCATTTGGAAAACACCTCTTCTATCCACAGATTAAGAGCATTTGGAAAACACCTCTTCTATCCACAGAGAGACTAGGATTAAAGAGTTGTGGGGTTTTTTTTCATTCTTGGCTGTCTCTACCTTTCTGTGTGATCTTTTACAAGACATCCCACTTACACAGGTCACAGTTCACTTATATTTAACAGGAGGATAAGGCTGTGCCATGGTTCCTCATGGGCCTTTAAATAAATCCATCCTTGACTGGGAGATGCTGACTTAACTCTGATAGTAAGATTGCAGAAGCTGGGATGTAGCATGAAAGGAGTTATTCCCAGTGAAATTAGTATGAGTGGTGAAAAAAAGGTGGAGAAAACTTCACTGTAAGAATCAAATCTGGAAGTTCTGAACTCTTATGCAAGCAAAGTTCCAGTGAAACCCACGAAAAAAATTGCTAGGAAAGGACAAGAAAAAACTAAGTAGGGACAAAATTTGGGCCAGAATATATAGAACATTATAACAAATATAGATGACAAATAGGAAACCAGTAGGGGTGAGGAGATGGAAGGAAAATACATTGCAGGATGCACGAAAGCTTTCCTTAGGGCAAAGAAAATGAGAGAGAATGCATATGTAACTCTGCCTGAATGCCACCCACTAGTTGTTTGTTCCACTGATGGGCTTCCTCTATGTTTAGAAGCTCTGTTCCAAAGTACAATCCATAGCTATTAGAAGCTCCTAATCACAGGATCAACTGATACAATTGGGAAAGAAGGAAAGAAAGGAAAAAAAAAAAAAAAAGGGAGAAATGTGGCATTGAATATATGGAATTGAATAAGTTATATAAGATAATACAATCTGTTTGATCCAAATATTTTACATTCAGCATCTATAGAAACAACTTGAAACTGATTATGTATGAGTGCAGATTATAAACCACATACTTAGTGCTTGCCAGAAATGAGTGGCAGCACATCACAGGCGTTAGTGTTCTGCTGCCAAGAAACAAGCAGCAAGTGAAGTCCCAGTTTTCTGAAACAGATTTCATTTTGCAAAAAATAGCTCTTGTACAATCAGTTCAGTGTTATTTATCTAAAGTGTCTTGTGACCTGGTCACGCAGGAATCTCTGGTGTTTCCAGGCCTCTGCGTAAAAGGGGTTCCAGGAGAATCTTTGGCAGCATGAGTTTTTTTTAGCTGCATTTAATCAGTCACCATCTATTTCCCTTGGGGCACATCTGTACTAGATAGGCCCAGCTGGATATGAGAAAGCTCCACCCATGCTCTGACTTGCTCAGGTAGGAGCAAGTCTTGGTCTGGATGTTGCAAGGCCTCAGCAAATGAGCCCCACCAGACAGCAAGAGAGGTGAGTTCAGTTCACACCCAGGTGGTTTGGAGGGCAGGCAGAAGAGTTCATGTCTGCCTTCATGATTTTGCTAACAAGACTCTCTTTACTCAACCAGCCAGAGCACTCTGAAGCCCTCATTTCTACTCCTCAGTGCTCTCTAAACTCTCCTTTCTCTAGTTTCTGCAATAACTTTTGGTAGCCACAAAAATTCGCAGAGAAGGTCTGGTTTTATAACAATGCATCTGTACTGAAATAACAGAGCCATGAGCTCAGCCTGGGTGTCTGGACACTGCTGCAGTACCATTCTGTACAGTGATAAAGGCTGAAGGGCCATTTGCTTCATGGTTTAAGTCAGACAAGGGAGGGAGGTGGAAAAAGCAGAATAAAATTGGGCAACTTGCAGCCATTCTGTGTTTGGGCTAAATTAGTATAATTTTAGTATCTTTTCCCTATTCAGCATATGCACTGCATCACATCTGGTTTTTTAGAAAAGGCACAACTTACTTTTAATAGCTACCCTGTCTGTTTTCTCTTTTAAACTTTGTAACTATTTCAGACAATTCTTCCAGCAGCAGCCAGGCAAACACAACAAAAGCTACAAGCTCTCTGTCACCTGGCTCTGGAGGTTCTTTTTAGCTAGTCTGTGAAGAGGGGCTGCAAGTGCAATCCCAGCCCAGCTGCCTTCAGGGAGAGGTTCTGGTGGCAGCTTCAGCAGCAGCCACTGCTCTTACTTCTCTGAGGAGTTCTGCTGTGCTCCCTCTGGGAGAGCAGGACCTTGCAGCAGCATCAGACACCTCAGCTGCTGAGGGCTTGTTTGCTGCAAGGGAGGCTGTGCCAGCTGCTGTGAGTGAGGCTTACGGGCCTCTCTACACACACATTGCTCCCTGCACTGGCCAAAGTCCACACTGAGCTCACCTCGTGCCTCCAGTGCTCCCCCAAGGCTGGGCACTGCAGAACTAAATTTAGAACTGAAAACAGACCATTTAGTAAAGAGAGATGACAAAACAGCCCAGCTTTGCAAGCAAGTGAATGAATCAGGTTAAGAGAAATTAAAATGTAGCAACCTCTTCCTCTCTGAACTGGTCCAAAATTCAGGTTTACTTTCTGGTATAAAATGTAACTGTGTGTCTTTCTGAGTTTGAATTATGTCAAGGCAACTAGCTTTACCTGAGAGGTTTCTCAGCATAATCTCTGTTGCACCAAGCTGCAAGCTTTTATTGGGTGACCCAACAAGTACTGTTTTCATCACTGTTTAGTATTATCTCTTGTTTTAAGTAAGTTTAATTGACACAATGCTAAAAAAAACACATTGTCAGCAGCCAAGTGGTCAGACTACTGATGTTGAAGCATTGCCTTGTTGCCTTGAGTAGCCAGGGCCATAGCCAGCACCCACTGTATGTGGAAGACCAGTAATAAATACTTGGTTCTACTGCAGATGGATGTGAAAACTACAAAATGTAACTAAATAGTGCTTGTAATGCATCAGGAATGAGGCCACGTGCCTGCAAGGGAACACGTGATCTCCAACAAATGGAAGTAAACAAAACAGGTACTTCAATTTTGCTGCTGAAAGGGACGTATAATAACAGGAAAAAGCACAAACTTGTAAGTGAAACAGGGTGGGGGGGAATGTTCTTTAACAAAAAGAGGAATGGATGCATCCCTAACAAACAGAACTGTTGTAGTGATGAAAGAAAAACCTGTGTCATCAGTCTTCTCAGATGCATTACCTAGAGGAGTTTCCTGCTTTGTACAACTATCAAATACTATAGAGGGCTTGGTACAATTATAAAAATTATTCTGCTTCAAACTTTAAGGCCTCCTGCATTGGCTGCAGATAGAAAACATGCAAGTGGCCGACTCTGCCATACTTTATACACTCAGCAGAACATGCTCTGCACATGGCTCTGTTCTTGCAAGCTTCATGAACCAAAGTCTAGGGTTAACTCCTGTGAAGCACAGAACCTCTCTGCTATGAGCAGGGACACCTCCCACCAGACCAGCCTGCACAAGCCTTATCCAGTCTGGCCCTGAACACCTCCAGGGATGGGGCAGCCACAACCTCCCTGGGCAACCTATTCCAGCACCTTCCTACCCTCATGGTGAAGAATTTCTTCTTGATCTCTAAGCCCTCTTTCAATTTAAAACCATCACCCCTTTTCCTATCACTGCCCTCTCTTGTGAAAATCTCCTCCCCAGCTTTCCTGGAGCCCCTTCAGGTACTGGAAGGTGCTCTAAGGTCTCCCTGGAGCCTTCTCCTCTCCAGGCTGAACAGCCCCAAATCTCTCAGTCTGCCTTCATAGCAGAGCTGTGCAAGCTATTGATCATCTTGTCTTTCAATTTAAAACCATCACCCCTTTTCCTATCACTGCCCTCTCTTGTGAAAATCTCCTCCCCAGCTTTCCTGGAGCCCCTTCAGGTACTGGAAGGTGCTCTAAGGTCTCCCTGGAGCCTTCTCCTCTCCAGGCTGAACAGCCCCAAATCTCTCAGTCTGCCTTCATAGCAGAGCTGTGCAAGCTATTGATCATCTTGCTGGCCCTTCTCTGGCCCCTCTCCAACAGCTCCATGTCTTTCCTGTGCTGTGGGCTTCAGGGCTGGACACAGCACTGCAGGTGGGGTCTGACCAGAAAAGAGCAGAGCAGAGGGGCAGAACCTCCTCCCTGGCCCTGCTGGGCACACTTCCTTTGATGCAGCCCAGGACACCATTGGCTCTCTGGGCTCCAGCACACACTGGTGGCTCATGTCCAGCTTCTCATCAACAAGCACTACCACATCAGAGAACAGAGATCCCATACCCTTTATGTATCCAACTAGTTCTACTCTCTCCTTACCAATGGATTTAAAGTAGAGCAGAAAAGTCTGTGGCATCTTGTATCCACAGTAGATACAGAGGATAATTTTATTCCTCTCACCTTTGCATCTCTCCTCTGCATGTTTGTTGTATTTGAGAATCAATATTATATGTCTTGAAATTCTTCTTTTATTTAGGGATTCTGTAAAAGCTTTCCTATCTCATGT
Organism: Chaetura pelagica; assembly: GCF_000747805.2. Lineage (NCBI taxonomy): Eukaryota > Metazoa > Chordata > Aves > Apodiformes > Apodidae > Chaetura > Chaetura pelagica. The sequence goes on along the minus strand of NW_009951970.1, from coordinate 33,053 downwards.
TTTCTAGTTCTTTAGTTGTTCTTTTTGAGCCTCTCCAAACTCTCCATCATTCTGGAGTTCAGTCATTCAGCAGAATTGAACTTCTTCCAGTTTGGAGACCAGGATGTCATGTGGGACAGTGTCAAACACCTCACACAAATCCAGGCAGATGATATCAGCTGCTCTGCCACCATCCACCATCCCTGCAGCCTTGTTGCAGAAGGCCAGCAGATTGGTCAGGCATGACTTGCCCTCAGTGAAGCCGTGTTGGCTGTCACCTGTTACTTCCTTGTTTTCCATGTGCCTTAGCAGACTTTCCAGGACAATGTTCCACCATCTTGCCAAGCATGGAGGTGAGACTGAGCAGCCTGTAGTTCCTTAGGTCTTCATTTTGACCCTTTTTAAAAACAGGGGCTATGTTACCTTCAGCAAGAGCCTCACCAGACTGCCATGACCTCTCAAATATAATGGACTGAGGCTCAGCAACTGCATCCACCAGCTCCCCCAAGACCCGTGGATGGACCCCATCAGGTCACACAGACTTGTGCTCCTTCAGGTTCTTTAGATGGTCACAAACCTGTTCTTCTCCTACAGTGGGAGGGTGCTTTGTTTTCCCAGTCCCTGCTTTCACCTGCTGTGGCCTTTGCAATAAGGCTGGAGCACTCGCCAGAGAAGACTGAAGCAAAAATGTCTCATAACATAAATGTCTTGCTAGGTTACATGTTTGTGCAGTAAAGAAATAGTAAGTGAACTCCACCAGCCTGCAGACAAGCACAGTAAGGTACAGTTGGTCATGTACTAGGTACTTAAGTGTCCTATTTTTCCACCTTCATTAATACAACTTTTCTTTAGTTTCAATGGGAGTTTCACCTGAGCAGTGTCAGCAGGGCTAGTCCTGGCCATGGACACTGGTCAGATTTACAGAAACATGAAATCTGCTGGCCAGCAACACTCGGCCAAAAGAGAATGCAGAAGATATTATGCTACCTGTCTGATATTTGGAAGTGCATAGGCTTTTCCAAACAACTTTCTTCTCAAAACCAGCAGCAAAACTGAGCCCTAAACATGACTGCACAAATCTTTGTTTACCACTTAGCATACAGTTTGCAGCTGAATTTCACAGGGAAAATGTGTATCTCTAAAATGGGATATAACCATTGTGAGAAGTCTTTTCCATCTGGGTGTTATTTTTGTTCTGTGCATGTATTATAGCCTTGCGTGTCCTGTGGTTAACAGTGACTTCTGTTTCCAGAGTTATTCACATAGCACTGTTCATAGTCACTAAACATTTGGTAATCTGGGGGCTTTGGTCTTTGGTGCTATGGTGTGGGTTTCTTTACATCTCCAGCTTTATTATGCAGTAAAAACCAGCAAGAACTTTGTGCAAACAATTAGAAGCCTAAGGCTTTCAAAACAGAACAAAAATACTTCCCTACTTTGAACTAACTATGGGAATGAATTGTGGTTTCCTGACGTTTGCAAATTAGCAAGCCAGGGGAAAAACATCCCTGCAAGTCCAAAATGCACATTAAAAAAACAAGGCCATAATATCACATAATCAGTACACACCCATGCCCAAAACTGCACTGTACTTAGCATCCTTCTGTTTGGAACAAAGGGAATTAGACATTTTAAGTCATTTTCCTCTGTTGACTTCTTTAATATTTAAAAGGACAGCTGTTCCAACTGTATCTATCCATTCTTACCTACATATATATGGTCAGTCACAGTTACTACTGTTTCCTTCTTCAGTCTCATAATTCCTCCTAAACAATAAGGACAGTAATTTCCTTTCCCCTACTACACTGAAAAAAGCTTCAGCAAACCTTGTATTACAGAAAAGTCCCACAAAGGAGCTCACTAGAACTGAAGAATGTTCTTCCTATGCTTTAAAGGAGGCTTCTGAGAAAAACACAGTTCTTTCCATGGCTTAAAGCTTGCCATGGACACGCAATGAAAAAAGTGCTTGTGCTTCCTTGGCCTGGTTCCAGAGTTCTGCTCAAGCATTCCAAGTGGTCTGTACATTATCAGTGCTGACTCTCCATGCTAGATAAGGAAAAGGCCACTGAAAGGGATAAAGAGCCTATTGAAACCCAGAGAGAGGATCTCATTGACTTCAGCAGTCCTCAGAATAGGCTTAAGTGTCCTCTCCTGACCTCTCTGAAGCCATCTGGAAAAATGGCTTATAACCTTGTTTCTCCCCGCAGGGAGCAGATCCAGTATCCAAGTTCTTGTAGGGGAAGTGAAAACTTGGCTGTTCTCAAGTCAGACCACTTTTTAAAATGCTAAACCAGGAGGGGCTTAAAACCGGGGCTTTAGGCATCCTGTTTCCAGGATATCAGCATTTCTGTAGTGTGACACCTTTGTCTGTTGCTCATGATAGGTCTTTTCAGTAAGTCTTGTACTTGCTATTATGTATTATTAACAAAAAAAAAAACACCTCTCAAAAAACCAACAAGCCCACATATTAAACTAACTGGCTACATTGACTCTACTAAAGGCAGCAGAAAGGAAGGACTACCTCACTTCTACCCTGCCACACTTCATTAAAGTGATTCATAAATGGTTTATCCACATGTTCAAAATGCAAAAAGTTGTGCCGTGTGGTTCCCTTCTGGACAGAAGGGAGAGAGAGAGGAGGTCGTGCTGTTTCTGACAAGGCTAAGAGAATACTGAAGAACTTTGATGCCAGTACAACCATCCACTGCTGAAACCACTGATTCCACAACATGGGTTTCCAATTCCTCTGATTTTAGTAGCTAATTTTGCAACAATGTCTTCTCTGCCTGTTTTTTCCCTTGTGTTTCCCTCACCTAATCCTTGACCTGTCCTAGGTCAAGAAATCAGAGAGAGCAGCCTTCAGTGCCACTGCCTTTTAAAACATCAACTGAAAGGAAGAGGTCAGGCACATCCATTTATAATCACAATGCTGGAAAGATCTCACACCTTTCAAGTGGCAGCAACTCCGTTGTCTAAAATCAATTTTGAAGTTGTGATTTGAAAACACAAAATGGAAACATTTGCCACATATGAGATTATGAGAAACATTGATTTACTATTGTATGCTTTACCTAGACATGAATACAATACTGAAGACTTATCTACAGATATTGCTTTGCAAAAAATAAAAGCAAGAATCATTTCTCCTACTGTGCCAAGGAAGATGCAGAGTCATGCAGAGATGAAAATGTTCAGCAAAGCAGTGGCAGAGCTCACATCAAGAATTTATTTCCCATCTTCTCCTTCCTTTTTCACTAGGCTATCCATTGATATGTTTACAAAATGAAATCTGGCTCTGGCCACCACTTAAAGGTATCAGTTATTGCTCAGTATCTGTTACTGCTCCTCTGATTTGATAAGAACCCTTGGTGGGGAGGAGGGAAGGGAAGAATTAAAAAAGCAGTGCACTAACCTGTCTCCAGTTAATGGCATAATGACGTGCGCCTGGGTGGAAAACACGATAAACGATAATCTCATCTTGGGGCTTTTGAAAAAGAGAAAGAGGAAAAAAACCAAAACACTTCAGATGAATCAAGAGAAATGTAGAGATGCACAGCGTTTCATTCACTTACTCATGCTTCATTAGTATCATTATCCTCCAACTTCCAAAGAATATACTTTCAAACTACAAACCCAGAATGTGAGAGGAATTAAAGAATTTCTGCCCATCCACTCCTTACCCAGATGCTTTGAGCATGAAGTACTAGAATTATTATTCCTTCTTGCCTGGTTAGACTCCAGATCAAGACATACTAAGCTTAGTGGTCAGTATCTCCTGCAACCCCACTGCAAGTGAACAACCTAGCTTGTGATCTTCCCAGGTACAGAAGGTAAGACATCCTTTTACATTTTTATGGTCACCAAATAAGTCAGGGACGTAGACTCGGGGTAGTAAACATGGACACATTCAAAACCCAGCTTCCCCTTTTTAAAGGTTGATCCTGACTCAATATAAATTCCAACTGTGCTTTTTGGTGGTAAAATCCTCAAACAAACAGTGCCTTCAGAATGAATCACCTCTACAGAGGTAGCATGACAAACTTTTTCAGAATGAGTATGTTTTTGTTTTGGTGACACAGAGTGATGCCACTTAAGATCAACTTCCATAAAAGTATCTGGGGAAATGTCATTATAAAATGCAACACTGTATTAATTGGTTTTGTTAAGGAATTCTTTTTTTTTTTTTTTGGACAGGTGAAGCCCACCTGTCTCTTCTAACAAGATTACAAGGAATTATATTCAACTATCTGTGGAAAATCCAGAAGAACTGATGCTCTGGAAGCCTAAGACAGTAACTTCCCTAAGGTAAATTGTAATGACATCTCTCCGACCTCCTTTTAATTTTTATTCATGACAATTTCAATATATTGGGTAATCTTATAATTCACTATATATATGTATCAGCATTCATTAGTTGGGTTAATGTTAGTAAAGACAAAGAATCACAGAATGGTGAAGGTTGGAAGGGACCTTAAAGATCATCAGGTTCCAGCCTCCCTCTTATGAGCAGGGACACCTCCCACCAGACCAGGCTGCAAGAGCCTCATCCAACCTGCCCTTGAACACCTCCAGGGAGGGGGCAAATATAACACTTGTAAAGGTGAATGACTATACATTTTCAGTTCACTTATGTCAGTGATGCAACTTAAAATGATTGACGTCATGGAAATACAAGTACTGGGCAAATCTTTGCACAGAACTGCCCAAATCTTGGATTTAAGACCCAGTATTGCAGTCTACCCATTAGAGCTCTGAATACAAAAATCTGAAACGCTCTAAATTACATTATATTTTAAGACATGGGAGTATTAATCATCTCTGCCTGGGAATTGACTCTTCTTTGGTGTGAAAGGTCAGCAAAGTATATTCCCAACTCAACAGCTTTATTTCAGATAATACAACCAGACCACTACACAACAAACTGTTGCAAAAGGGACTGTCACTTGGCTGCAAAAGATTGTGAACTGAGAGATTTACAATGAATAACCACCACCCTTCCAGTGGGGCCAAACTGATTTTTTCACCATTCACTGAAAAGTAGTGAAAAGTAGTCTGGCATCCTCAGGCTCTTTTTTTATTTTAGAGATTACACAATAACTTTCAAAAACTTCAATCACCCGCTTGGTTTACAGAAGATTTGCTTTTTAACAAGATGACTACAAGCAGTATTTAATTATGCAAATAATTAGTTGTATCCCCTTATTAGCATGCCAAGATTACAGCTGCCCACTGCACTTCATTTTCCACAGCAAAAACTACCACAACATCTACGCCTGTATCTTGGCAGGGGAGGGGGGGAAACTTCTTTTGTTTTATTCTGGTTTGGAGTTTTTTAATAGCAAAATGGTGCATCACAGCAATTCTCAGATGTTTCTGCTGAGTACAGTTAGCCAGTATTTACAACAGCCATTTCTGAAAGCAGCAATACTTGCCAGATGACACTGCTTAGCCAATTACAAAGTTGGTTACATATATGCACCACAAATATACTGTTAACAGGACAGAAACTTTATGTCTGAGCTTGACAGTCCCTTCTTTTTGACCCACACCATATATTTATTTACAGATGTCTAGGCATGTATTCAGATAACTTTCTTTAAATAGATCTCTGCAAGCCATGTACAAGTACTCCCTCAGTAAATTAAGCATATGGATTACAGGAAAAAAAAAGTTTAAAAATCATATCTGAGTCATTTTAGATATTAAGTATTTAAAGATGTATGCTACCACCTTTTTACTGAGTCCAAACATGAGAAAATTAAGTTAAAGCTTCAGATGTTTTCCAGCAATCGGGGCAGCAGAAGCCAAACTCAACACTCTTGTGAAACACATCTCCTGGGCTTACAAAAGGGTTTGTTGGTTTTTTTTAAATAATAAAATAAATTATGCCAGTATTACAGATGCCACAAGGAGCAAAACGCACCTCACAAATCTTTCCGTCAGCTGCTTCACAAAATCAAATATCTCGTGCCAATTCTGCGCGACGCTCCCTGACCTGAAGAGGAAACAAAACAACAACAAAACTAAAGCACGTTAGTGGTTTTTAAAGGAAACCAGGCAAGGGAAAAAGACGGTTTCAGCGAGGAATTAAGTGCCGGATTGTGTTAACTTTTCGAACGATTCCCCCAGTCGGCACCAACCCCGGCTCTCCGGGGAACAGGCGTGAGGAAACAAAACAACAACAAAACTAAAGCACGTTAGTGGTTTTTAAAGGAAACCAGGCAAGGGAAAAAGACGGTTTCAGCGAGGAATTAAGTGCCGGATTGTGTTAACTTTTCGAACGATTCCCCCAGTCGGCACCAACCCCGGCTCTCCGGGGAACAGGCGTGTGTGGTTCCCGTGGGGAGGAGGGCACGGTGAAAACACACACAAA
>NW_009951970.1:4329-24542 GCF_000747805.2 Chaetura pelagica | reverse complement strand
CGCCCTCCCGGGCTCCCCCGGTGCCTCAGCCCCTCTCCCGGGGGTCCAGCCCCGGCTCCCCGAAGGGCCAGGCCCCCCCACCCCATGTCCCGAGGGTTGTTGTTGTTGTTTTTTGTTGTTTGGGGGGGGGTCTCCCACCCGAGGAGGGAACTCGTGTCCTCAGGGTTCGTTATTCCCGGGTCACAGTGAAAAAACGGCATGAAAAAAAAAAAAAACCAACAAAAACAACCAAAAAACGGGGCTCTCGAATCCTTGAATCCTTTCCGCAGCTGCTCGCTGAGGTTCTTCCCTCCTGGCTGGGATCCGAAACTCACCCTTTCCATGAGCCCAGCCTGTGTTTTCAGCTTCCCCTCCGAGGAGGCATCACCAGGAACCTCCCGAGATTCCTTCCCTTTTTTTGCCTTTATTTTATTTTAACTCTTTACCAGAGGGTACAGCACACGGAGCGTTTCTTTCCTAAACCAGCAGCCGGCTTGAAAAAGCTCTCACCACCCGTGTCAGCTCTTTTCTCCGTGCTAGGAACCAGCTGCAGTGGATCCAAAACTCTTGCTCTGGGGCTGGGGCACGTGGTGGTCGCCAGAACGCGCCGGTTTACAAGAAGGAGGCTTTGCAAAGGCTAAATATAGAGCAGGCGTTTGGTTCGGAGCGTGAGCTGGATCCCTCACGGCCAGCCCTTCGTGCCGCAGGGATCTTCGTGTCTCGGGTTTTTCCATCTGTGTTTTCGGAGTCGTCGCGGGGAGCTCGAACACGCCTGATAATCTCAAAATGCTGTCTGAGGGCTAAAAAAGATGCGTGGATTCTCTGTGGAGAGCAAACGCTGCTCGTGTGACGAGCTGCAGAAGCCAAAACTGTTGTGTAAGTTAAAAATAAGCGTCGAGCCTCTGTCTTGGTTTCCTTTCTGGAGTTTTCTCCACCAGCACAATGTGGCAAGCGACGAAGAGGATGCGAAATTAAATCAGTTATCCTTTTTTTTTTTTTTTTGCCATTTGTGTGCTTTGTTTTAACACTCTGAGCAGCTTTAGTTTGCAGTGGACTTCATTTGCCACTCTGGTGCACGGAAGTGGAGGCGCAAGGCTCCTCGAACTCCAGGAGACCTCATGAGACTTCAAATCAGGACCAGACCCAGGATTCTCTCTCAGAAGGTGTTAAGCTACATTTTACCAGCCAAGCAATGTGCTAGAGCTCTCAGAGGCCTGTCTCCCATCATAAAACATCAATCACAGGAGCAATCACAGGATCAAGCTGGCCAGCTGTGGAAAAATAAAACACAGCGCAGAGGTGCCTTGTGACAAAAACAAACAAAACAACAAAAAAAGCAAACCCCACAACCCAACGTTTCCTTCCAAATCTGGCTGTTCTATCTTGTGATGGAAGTGGTCGGAGGATGAGCAATTTATGGAGGCAAAACCCCCCCCAGAAATTACTGAGTTCCCCCAACACCTGCCAAGTAAATTACTGATGAGTCAGCCTGGGCTGGTGACTGGCAGTGATCTCAGTGATCTGTCAGGGCCTTGTGGCTCTTATTAATGTTTGATGGGGCTGTATAGAGGATATTATCTGGAACCTCCCGTTTGTTCTGAAGATACTCCTCCTTTTCCTCCTAGTAAATGTCTCGTTTCTTAGGCTGATGGTTTTATTCACATTTCCCCCTCAGCAGCCATTGTTTAGCCCTGCTGGGCATCCTGCTGGCTTGATGTGGGTGCTTCCAAACCCTCCTTGTGGGCTCCTCCGAGGGTGGAGACAGGCCTGGCAGACAGGGAGGGCAGGTAGGAAGGGGGCACTGAGCCCCTCAGGGGTTGTGTGATCAGTGTGTACGTTTCCCTGCAGAGCAGCTGCTGCTCCAGCCACCAAACCACAGCGCCAGGTCCTGCAGCAGGGGATCCTTGGGCTGGGAGGTGGGACAACGTGCATTCTCCATTCACGGAATCACAGAACCACTTAGGTTGGAAAAGACCTTCAAGACCATCGAGTCCAACCATTAACCCTGCTCTCCCAAAACCAGCTCTGAGCCACATCACCAAGCACCACATCTAGACAACTGTTAAACACATCCAGGGTGGTGACTCAACCATGTTGCTGTGTCTGACAACCCTTTCAGTAAAGAAGTTCTACCTAATGTCCAGTCTAAACCCCCCCTGGTGCAGCTTGAGGCCATTCTCTCTTGTTCTACCACCAGTCACTTGTGAGAAGAAACCAACACCTGCCTCTTTACAACCTCCTTTCAGGCAGCTGCAGAGGGTGATGAGGTCTCCCCTCAGCCTCCTTTTCTTCATGCTAAACAGCCCCTTCAGCTGCTCCTCATCAGACTTGTCCTCAAGGCCCTTTCACCAGCTTCATGGCCCTTCTCTGGACATGCTCCAGCCCCTCAGTGTCCTCCTTGTATCAAGGTGCCCAGAACTGGACACAGGACTCAAGATGAGGCCTCACCAGTGCCCGGGACAGAGGGATGATCACCTCCCTGCTCCTGCAGATGGACATTCCCTCCCAACTTGGTGTCATCTGCAAACTCACTGAGGGTGCACTCTTACCTCCTCATAAAGGTGGATGATAAAGTTGTTGGGAAGAAGTGGTCCCAATACTAAGCCCTGAATTCAAGAGGGGTTCCTGAAGAAAAATTTAAAGGACAAACACAAGGTTTCTCTTTCTCTCTGTAAAGAAATAATGTGGCTGCTGGGAAAGCTCAACTTCCTGCAAGCTTCCATAGTGGATCTCTGTTTAACCACGGATAGAGAGGCTGGCATACTGGTCAGGAGAGTCCAGACAGCTCAAGCATCATTGATTGGTAAGAAAAACACACAGGATGGGGGGCTGACATTTGTTATCTTTGTTGAGCCTCCCATCTCTCAGTTAACATCTTTCTTCTTCACGCATGACAAAATACAAGAAGAATCCCACGTCAGCCCTGCTCGTGGTAAACTGGCAAAGTTGGTGTCTGTAACACCCACCTTCTTGTTGTCACTTCTAACAGGCAGGTTTCCCATGCTAAATTGCTCCTTGGAACAACAGGACTCCATGCAGAATTATCTGTGTGATCAAGTACCAAGTATTTTCTTGTTAAATCGGGTCACAGTGCAGTCCCACTGCACAAAACTTACTGGTTTCCCCTGCTGCAGACTTTTAAACAGCCTCAGTCTTTAAAACAAGCACTATTTCTCACAGAAAGAATGGCTTGAGGATTGCAGGTTGCTGGCAGCATTTCCAGTGTGCATTTAGCACCAAAGAAATTGAATATTGAATATGTACTGGCATTACAATATTTATTTAGTTATTTATTTGTTCTATATCATTTCATTTTGCCCTCAGTGCAGACAAAATAGATGAAGTGACTCTGTCAGGAAGCTCGAATGGGAGAACTGAGAAGAGCTTCACAAAAAGAAGTATGTGAAATAAATACAGAAATGTACATGCAGTTAGAATTGTGCCATATCTGCACATCTTAATCTACCAGGGGGTTAAAATACCATCTGCACAAACACCCCTGCATTGTTTTTTAACCGAGACCATGACCTAACAAGGACCATGTGGGTCTTGCAGGCCACGTAGGTAAATCAGACACATCACTGCTCCAAAAAAAAAAGGATCTTCCCTCTGCAAGAGGAACTGGGAAGGCCCTAGACACAAGCAGCCTGCTGGGGATTTTTCATTTAATCCCATTTCCTGCTGTCTTTGGCTGGTTTCCTGCGAGCACAGTGCTCTGACCTGACCCATCCATGTAGGAATGCCTCCTCCATGCCAGTCCCAAGGCAAAGCCAAGCCTTGGAGTGATGCAAGTTGGAAGTTTCACACAAGTCCGTGGACCAGCAGTGATTGATGTCAGACGAAGACCTGGCTCATGAAGTTCTTGATGTCTTTGAGCTAGCAAGGCTGAAGGGTAAGTAAGCAGGAATTTACAGTCCCTGTGGGTGCTCGAAACATGGAAGATTAAGGACTGAGGAGCCTGTGCTTTGCCAAGGACCCAAAGAAGGGTCACATCTGAAGAACACTCTGCAGTGCTGCCTCTCCCTCCCGCTGCAGGGGCGCACGGTACAGCAGAGCAGACTTGCCAAGGTGTTCCAAAACAAGCTGCTCTTCAGCTTTCAGAGCTGCACGAGTCAGCCCAGAGCCCCTGGCTTGCTCACCTCACCCAGCACTGCATGGACGTTATCCAGCTGCTGGAAACTTCACTTCACGTGCCTGTGACCCAGCGCGTTTGGAACGAGCTACACCTGCCAGCTGGGGATCTGTGCTAAGCCAGGGTTTGCTCTCCTCTTGTTTCCAAGTGTGTGAGTTCCTCTTTCAGCCTGCTCTCTGCTGAAGAACCAGATAAATTACGCTTGTTTTGCTGGAATGGTTGGATGAGAGGGATATAGGCGTGGAGGAGGAACTGGGCAGTATTATTTCCATGTGTTTGGCTTCGTTATCACAACAGCCCAGGGGCCTCTTTTCCTAGTTCTCAGAACTCATCAGATGATGCTTCTCCTCTCTCCCTTCCTCCTCCACCACCACAGTGCTGAGTCAAATGTGGACTGCAGTGCTCAGGCTGCGGGATGGGTGGTTTTCACTGTGCACACCAGGGCAGCACAGGGGGGTGTGGCTGCCCTGGCAACCGTTTGTACACAAACCATCAGGAAAACAGGCTCGTGGAGCTGCGTGGAGAGGAGCTGCAAGATCTTCCTCAAATTGGACCCGTGGAGGTACTTGCTTATATCCAAGGAGCTGGATGGGGAGTCAGCAGCTTGCCAGCACAAGGAAGATCACATTGCAGCAGAAGGAGGGGGTTACTTGTGCTCTTGCCTGTATTGAGGAACCAAGGGATCCCTGAATAACCCTTCCTTTCCAACCTCATTAAACAGTTTGCAATACCCACAGAAAATACACACAAAAACACGGGGGTCGGGGGGGAACTCCAAAACTCTGAGCTCTGAAAACTAGGAAACCTAAATATTAGCAATATATTGGATGAGAGAAGGTATAAATGTGAGACTACAGAGGGATGTGCACAGTGGACTACTAGCTGAGCCAGGGATGATAATTGGTGCCCATTCCTGGTCCCAGCAGAGGTGGAGAAGGTTCCCTTTGTTTTTTGTGTGATTATCTGCTGGCTGATTCACTGCACTGGGCACAGAGCTGCTTGTTTCCACTTTTTCAGAGCTGCTTGTTGCTCAGATGAGCAGCAGGAACGAAAACAAGGCAGGGAGGGTGGTCTGTCCTGGTGCAAACCATTGCAGAGTAGAACTAAATCTATCTTGGCCTAGGAGGGGAAAAATAAAAACAGGACAGAAAACCTGGAAGTCCCACTGTGCCCGGGAGCTGCTGCTGGCTCAGAGCAGCACTGAGGGAAACCTTTGGTTGGGGTTTCAGAACAACTCTGCAGTTGGAGTGACCCTTTTTGGTCTCCTCAGGAAACAACAGCCTAGCTAGAGGAGAGAGAGGGATGGAGCAGGCAGGAATTCTCCCTGAAGAGCAGTGCATCTCATGAAAAGGACAACACCTTTCTGAGAAGCGTGGGAAGGAGCAAACAAAAAGAGCATGAGCAGGTACAAAACAGCTCCTGATCCTGCAGCCACCCGGTTTGTGACACCTTTATTGTTGGCTCTAAGGGGAAGGATCCAACCCCTCCTAGGGCACATCCGAACAGAAGTGTCACTTTTGTTCTATTTGGGGTTATATTGGGTAAAAAAAAATAACTCAGGTTTATCTGTCTGGCCCGACCTCTTTGGGGCTGGAAAGGAGAAAGGGACCATTACTCTGTGAAGCCACTTTTTGTCTTCCTATGCTTGGGAGAGTGAGAATAAAGAGCAACTGGGAGGATAAATGAGAAAACAACTGCTTATACTGCTGTTTGGGGGGATCTGTGTCAATATTTATGCAGAGGCAGCTTCACAGGGCCAGGGCTGCAGCAGGACCCCCCTGGCAACGCTGTTGGACCAACAGCCTGAAAAGCAGATGTGCCCATTTCCTGTGCTTGATGATGATGGCTCCTAATTAGCTGTGGCAATCTCCTTGCTCTGTGCACGGCCCTTTAATTCTGTTTGGTGCAGTAATCAGTGCAAGGCTCTTCCGGGACGAGTCACGAAGGGCTTTGTGCCCAGCGACAGAGGTGGGCAGAGCCTGCAGCCCATCCCCATCTCCTGATCTCCTGCACATGGTGGTGCCCACTGGGCAGGGGAAGCTCGGCTGGGGGGTTTGGGCCAGCTCAGCAGGGCTGTGGGGGCCCAGCAGAGAGGCTGTTAGCCTGGGAGGGTTAATTCCCACCCTGTGTTTTCCAGCAGGAGAGGTTCCCTGGGTGGCAAGGTGGCTGGAGCTGGGTTCTTTCTTCCCCAGCAGCTTTCAGCTGCCTGCCTTGGAGGGCAGTATCATTCCTGGCCCTGATTTTTTGGCAGTTCATTTTGGTTTGGTTTGTTTCTTTCTCCTTTTCCCCTCTTTTTTTTGCCATCCATAATCTGCCCAGTTTTGGAGTTTGTGAGTGGAGCATTTACTTCTCTTATTTATTTAGGTAGGGGCTTTTCTAGGTTTTGGAGTGGCTTTTGGGGTGGGTTGGGGTTTTTTTGAAGCTTTTTTTCCTAGCGTGACGTTTTGAGGAAGGATCTTGGGTTTGGGGCATAATTTTTTTTATCATTTTTCATTTTCTCTTTCCTTCCTCCCCCCCTGCAGGTCTCTGTGGGCTTTGGTGATTTATCTTCTGGCAGGGGTTCTGCTTTGGGTCACTGCCCTGTGTTGCTGCTGGGCCACCTGCAGCTGGCAGCAGCTGTTGGGTGTTCCCTGCTGCTGGGGCTGTGGCCATAAAAGTCTGAGCCCTGAAGGGATCTTTTCCTCCTCTGCTGAGCATCACCTGGGACTCTGCTGCTGGGGAAGGGAAGGCCTGGAGATCAACACAGCTTGGAGGTTTTGCAGACCAGGGAGACGTGGAAATGCTGTTTCCAGAAGCTGTGCAGGGGTCTGGGTGGAGAGCTGATGCTGTCCTTGTGCCTGGAGGAGAAGGTGCTGCTGGTGGGGCCTGGGAAAGATCCAGGGGTGGCTGTGATCCCACCTGTGGGAGCCCCGTGAAGGGAAGAGCTGAAGGAGAAAGGGTTGGGGCTTGCACAGGACCAGGGAGGGGCAAATGAGGAGATGCCAGACCTTTGTAGAAGTTCTGGGAAGACCTGCTTGCAGGTAAGAGGCAGGGCAGGTGGGAGTGGGGCTGGCTAGAGGTGGTGCTGCCATGAGAGGTCGATGGAGGGTGGGTCAGGCTGGCAGCTGGGGAAGGGCTCCTCTTCCTTCCTGTGTCCACTGTTCTGAGAGCAAGGGAGGGAGGAAGCCTGGTGCAGTGAGGTCCTGGGTGCTGAGCACACTGGGCAGGGTGATGTCTGCTGGAAAGCCCTGGGGAGGGGTAAAACAGCTCAGAGGGATGCTCGCCTTGAAGCCTAGGAGCAGGTCCTTGAGGCATGGCAAGTGTGGGAGGAGCAGAGCCTGCAGTGTCCCTGCTGGTCCAGGATGTCATGTGGGCACCTGAGAGGAGAGTTTTAAGGCCTCAGTAGTCAAAGGCTTGAGCTTTGGTCTGGGCTTTGTGTTTGCTGTGCTTTGAGCAGGAGGTTGGACCACCTGAGGTACTTTCTGATCTGACTGACTGGGGAAATGTCCCCTCCTTGGCTTCAGGTGTTTTTTGGACATGCAGATCTTAAGCTTGTTTGTGGGACTGTCCTCTGCTGCCTCAAATCATTTCAGCCTACTGAGGACTTTTCCAACCAAAGTGCAGCCCTCCTAGAGGACGTGCTTGGTGGGAAACCCAAACGCACCAAGTATTCCTCTGCCAGCCAGTGCTCTCATTCTGCCTGCTGGCAGAGGTGGCTGGGCAGCAGGAGGGCTTGTGGCAGTGTTTGCCAGCTGAGTCACACTGGCAGCACCATCCCACGTCAGCCTCACCTGCCCTGTTTGTGTCAGCAGCTCCCCAGCTGCTGGAGTGATGAGCTGTGTGTGACTGCACTGGCCTCCAGACACCAGCAAGATCATCGTGGTGTGTCTTAGCTGGCTGGGATTGAAATCTGTGGGACACTGGGTTACCCTTCCCTCAATTTCTCAACTGAACTTGTGCTGTACAGCAGTGGTTGTGTCCTGTTTTCTGTAACTCGTGCAATTATCCTGTCATCCTCCCTGCATTTGGGCAGGTATGATGGACAGAGGTGGAAGTGTTGCCTGGGGCTGCAGGTGGCATTTCAAGCAGTGGTGTTGGCAGAGCAGGGAGGGCACTTGCCTGCCATGGACAGGAAGGGTAGTGTCTCTTCCCCCAGAGCTCAGCTGACAAACCAGCTTTATAAGGCCTTTATGGTTTTGCTGCCTTGGGAATGATAACTCTGTTAACCAGGGCTTGAACTGAAGGTACCTCCAGGGATCATCTGACCAGGATGCAGTAGAAGGTGGCCTCTCTGAGGTCACGTACTTAGCTTTTTTAGTTTTGGGGGGACAGGCACAGTTGTCACAGAGAAATAATCACAGTTGAGGCTCTTCTGCAACGCTGGGGGATGGACACTTTTATTTTGTCTGCTGTTACACGTTTAGTCCTGCTGCATATCAGGACTCATCAGGCACTGGCCTCGTCCTGCACACAGCTCCTGGGTGGATTTGTGTCTTCTGCAGGTATCCTGCTGTGATGGCTCTGCAGCATCTCCACACAAGCATCACTTCTCCTGCAGGGCACCTGCTCCGCCGTCCCTCTGGCAGCAGAGGCAGCAGCCTTGCTTTGCAGCCAGCTGCTGCCAGTGGAGGTTTGTGCTTCCCATGCCTACCTGCACTTCCCCTGGCTAGTTTGACAAATGCTCCTCAGCTTCTGCATGGAAGCAGGTTTTTTTTTTCCTCTTCATTACAAGATGCTGGTAGTGAAGCACGTCCAGAGCAGGGAGGTGCTCCCTCCAGCACGCCCTGCTGAGGACATGCAAATAAGATATGGTTTAATTCACTGGCCAGCTCATTTCCTGAGCTGGAGACAGCGAGTCAGTGTGCATTCACCTGGGCAACTCACCCACACCTCACCTCCAGGTGAGCCAAGATGCCTGGCAGCAAGACAAGCTGTGGTACCTGTGCCCCTCGACAGTTCCCTGCCAGTGCTGTGCTGTCCCCTCTCTCTGCTCAGCAGCATTCCCTTGGTTTTCTGTTGGCTTCTGTTTGCTGCTGACCTCTTCAGAACCAGTGGAACCAGCTGCACTTCAGAGAGCCAGTCAGAGGGCTGGTGGCTTGGAAAGGAGCACACAGAGCAGAAAAAATGGGAGCTGCTGTCAGCTGGGGCAGGAGGAGCCAGGTGTCTGAGCTGAGCAGGGTGCTTTTGGGATCAGCCCACTGCTCAGCAGTTAGAGTTGTCCCTTTGCCCTTTCCTGTTGTGTCCTTAGAAGTGCAGTTTCTGTGGGAACTCCTCACCAGAGAGGTGTGCCAGCAATGCCTCTGCCTTCCAGGAATGCATTGCCATCTCTGCCTGTGTGCTCAGCACCTTCCCTATTAGCTGCTGAAGCACTTTAACCTCCTAAGGCTGAAGCTATGTTAGATGTAGCCAGTCCTCCAGGATTTGGCTGTGAGGTGAATCACGTGCACCCCTGTCTATGCAGAGGGGACTGAGCTGTGGCTTATGGCATCATCTTGTTGAACCTGACTTGGCCTGGGTGGTGAACATCCACGGGGAGTTAGTCTTTCTGGGTGATGGAGAAGATGGAGGGACAGTCCAGCTGGGTGGGTGGAGTTGCTTCTGCAGACAGTAGTGCCTGGGGTGCAGAGCTCGTGTTGGGGCACCAGCAAATAAAGGTGTTTGTGTGCAGTGGGACAACCTGCCACCTGCAGAATCTGTACAGCTTGTCATCAGCCCCCATGGCCACGGGCTCAGTCTTGTCTGAGCCTTGTAGCATTCTTGCCTGCCAGGCCACCCCACTGCAGTGTCTGGGAGCCCAGCTGCACCAGCCCAGCCATGGCCATAGCTAGTCCTATACTCCCTGTCCTCAGCAGGCTTCATCCTGCTGGGTTCACAGCTACTCTGAGCTTCAAACGTGGCAACTGCTTATCAACTGCATGTGCCCTTATCTACAGGAAGTGAGGAATAACCCCCATAAATCATGGCCAATAGATCAGCCCCCACCCATCTCTACTCCCCTGTGCTGTGTCACAGGAACCTCCCTGAGCAGCAGCAGAAGACAGAGCTGAGTCACCAGCAGGGAGCCCTCACCTTGCTGAAAACTCTTTCTATGTCCTGTCAAAAAACCAGCCAGCCTTCTTCCCTGCTTTCCCGAGGCTGAGCACACAGCTCCCCCCATCCCCAGGAAGGGCAGGTCCCAGTAGTGCAAGAGTGTGGGTGTGCACACGAGGGGCCAGCAAGGCAGCAGAGAGGGGCTGCTCTGCTGCTGCAGGTTGTGTCCCAGGTTAACAGGAAGGTGGGTTGGGGAGACCCACGTTTGCCAGCAAACACATCTGCAGGGTTATGTGATCACAGCTGTGAAACCAGCTCCCTATAGTCAAGGTAACAAATTGGTTGTTAATACTGACTTTTCCAGTGGCACTGGTACCAACATCTACCAGTGTTGGGAGCAAAGTGTGTGTGTGTGGAGCATGATGCTGGCAGCACAAAGGAGCTGGGCCAGTACAGCATTCCCAGTATCCAGGTAAATCACCCTTCCTTCTTCACTTGAAGCCAACATTAAAATAATGGTCAGTTTCTCTTGTCCTATCCTTTTTCCCCACTGTCCCTCCACTTCACAGCTTCTCTTTGCTGCTGTGCACCCAGAGAAACCCCCCCAGCTTTATGTAAAAGTTTGCAGTGTGTGAAGCAGGCAGGCTCAAATCTCTCTCTCTCATTCCTAAACTGTCTGGATTCTAAGATGTGTAAATAAACAAATCCTTAACAACAAAAAAAAAGCCAACAAACATTTTCCCACCGTTTATTTTTTTTTTCCTAAGGGAATCAAGAGCATCCAGTGGCTGATTGTGAGAGTTTCATGCCTTGCAGGGTGAGCCAGTTAGTTACTGAATGTAGCTCAGCAATGCAGAATGCATTAGAAGCTCATTAGAGAGCACAATCATAGTGACAGATATTGGTGAGAAGCAGGAACCAGCAAAAAGAAAAATAGGGAGCTGTTTGTCACAAGGATGCTCACTACAAAAAGACTCAGGGACAGAATTTTCTGAACTATCTAAGGGTTTTGATTACGGTTTGGAAGTTTCTCTCTAGGTTTCTGGGTGCATAAATCACTTGG
Source organism: Chaetura pelagica (assembly GCF_000747805.2). Classification (NCBI taxonomy): domain Eukaryota; kingdom Metazoa; phylum Chordata; class Aves; order Apodiformes; family Apodidae; genus Chaetura; species Chaetura pelagica. The sequence goes on along the minus strand of NW_009951970.1, from coordinate 13,359 downwards.
AAAATAACACTGAAGTGCTCCAATAGGAAAAGGACTTCTTTTCTTGCTTGCAACTTCAAATCATGTCTGTTAAGGCATGTTCATCATGGGCTTTGCCTTGGACAAGTTCCCCATGACACGGTAACGTTGCATGTTGAAGGCAGCAGGGATGGGACCTCTGCTGTGTCAGGGGGGGTGAGAGCAAACCTGCCTGCTCCCACTGCCCTCTCTCTGCTCAGCTTGGTGTGCTGCACCCAGCTGATGGCTGCCAGAATGGTGCTGCTTGGCCAGCTGCTGGAGAAGGGGTGAAATCATGAAAATACAGACTGGGAGATGGAGGCTCTTCCGCCGTGTTACCCCACATCCTTTTGGTTGCAGCGTCAGGGTTGAGACATTTCCCAGCAACATGTCATTGCCCGTGCAGGATTTGGCTCTTGGCCTGTTGCTGTGCCTCTCCCTCCAGCAGCAGATGATCACTGCGTTCAGGGAGGGTGCTTTGAGCTGGAGTTTGTCACACGCAGCCTGAGGGAGAAGGAGGAGCAGTGTTGCAGTGTTGAGCAGCCACGTGGAGGTCTCAGACCCAGCAAGGAGCCCTGCAGTCCATCCTAATGCCATGCACAGTGGTAGCTGTGATGGAGAAAACTGAGTAACCACAGCAGCTCTTCACCAAGAACCTACCTGTCCTGCCAGCTGACCTCTCTGAGTGCCTCTGGGACGGCCCCAGAAGGGATCTGGTTTTCCTCTGGCTGTCTGAGCACCCTCCAAAAGCCAGTCCCACCGTGTCCTTGCTCACTGGGAAGTGCAACATCCCATCAGCTGGGGCAGCTTTGCCAGCTGCTGCTGCTGAGGGTGATGTCTGAGGGGAACCCAGCTGGTCCCACAGGTGAAGAGCAACTCGGGTGTGAAAGCCCAGAGGAGAGGCTGGTGTGTGAGTGGCTGCTTAGGGATGGAAGGGTCTTCTGAAGGAAGGCTGTCAGGGTGACAGAGCCAGGTGAGCTTTGGCTGTCACAGGGGTGTGAGTCCTGAGCTTCCCTGCACTCAGGTGCTCCCTGTGCCACCCTAGCAGGGAGTGCAGAGGCTGGGAAGTGACCTGGGGTGTGGGACAGTGTTGGGAAATAAAGCTGTAGGGCTACAAGAATGGAAATAGGTTAACAAAATTGTCATTAGACTGCCCTGATATGCAGGCTTGCTGGGATGTGACATCACCTGAGGGAAACACTGACCAATGAAACAAAATTTCCTAGCAGCAAATGAGCTTTCAGTTGTGGCATTTCTGTTCTTCTGAGGTGTTCCATCTGCTTCATAAACAGGATCTGACTGAGCCTAGCAACGCTTCTGTGGGAACAGCATCTCTAGTGACAGTTTCCAGCTGTCTAGCAGGCAAGAGCACACACAGCTGCTGTGGGAAACCAGGGAGTGAAGAACAACCACCCCCGTTTTCCTGAGGGAAGGGTGGTCTTGCAAGATGGGACCACCTGGCTGGGCAGTTTCACAGCTGAGCATCCATTCGTAGGCACTAAGGGTGTGAGCAGGGAGTGTGACGTGAGACCACCTAAGCAAATGGGTGAGAATAAACCCAAGCAGCTTCATGGACTTCACCTATGGAAATGTGGGCTAAGGAATTTTGGCTGGTTGAAAGACCCCATGGTCTTTCAGCTTCTCTGTTTTGAGAAGTCCGTGTAGCCCCATCAATGGGATGGCCCAGGCTCAGTGTGGCTGTTCCCAGGTCTGCAGCCTGCGCCCAGCTCTCCAGGCTCTTGGGAACCCTGCTGTGCCTTTCATGGGAGGGCACAGGAGGGGCTGCAACCTGCCACGGGGCACCCAGTGCAGCCAGAGCCTCCAGCTGACACCCTGGCACAGACTGGTCTCCATCAGCTGTGATGACATTAATCTCATGTGTGCGCTCTCCTCCCAACGTGCACACCAACAAACACAGATCCTATGCAAATAAGCCACTCCAGGCAGCATGTGCAAATGGTTGAACATCTGAGGACTCAAATATGGTATCAGAAGGTTTTTTTTTCACAGACTCGGCCTGTCCCAAAACTGTTCCAGAGCCCTTCTGTGTTGCCATTGGAACTCCCAGGTAAGGAGGAGACACCTGCCAACTGCTCTCCTGCAGAAGCACAGAATCACAACATCTTAGGGGTTGGAAGGGACCTGGAAAGCTCCCCCAGCCCAACCCCCCTGCCAGAGCAGGGGCACCCAGAGCACATCACACAGGAACGTGTCCAGGGGGGTTGGAATGTCTCCAGAGAAGGAGACTCCACAGCCTCTCTGGGCAGCCTGGCCCAGGGCTCTGTCACTCTCACAGCAAAGAAGTTCTTCCTGAGATTCACATGGAACCTCCTGGGCTCCAGTTTGCACCCACTGCCCCTTGTCCTGTCACTGGACATCACTGCACAAAGCCTGGCTCTGCCCTCCTGACACTGCCCTGAACGTGTTTGTAACGTGTTTCTATCCCACGTCAGGACTCTTTTTCTCCCTCAAAACCAGCCCAGCTTTGTGGTGCTGAGAAGGGGGCTCTGGGTGGCCCTCCCTGTGTCTGGGCATGGGCTGTGGGGGGCTCAAGAAACAGGGTGTGTGTGGAGGGAGGCATTACCTGCCCTTGATTAGCAGTGTCAGGGGTCTTCTCTGCTGCTCTGGAGCTGGCAGGGGTGACAAACCATCTCGATGTGGCAGCAGCCACAGGATACACCTCCCAGTTTCCCCTCTCACCCTCCCCTCCATCCCCTGAACTCTTCAGGCAGCTTGAAGGGAGGAAGTATTTCCTGCTGGTTTTTGTGCTACCAATTGCTTAAAAGAAAAAAAAAACAAACAACCCCAAAACCAGCCCATAGTCTGATAAGCAGCAGAGATCACGTTTCCTCTTCAAGTAAGTGAGCAACTACTACACATGCAGCACCTTAACAACAAAAAAATAAACCTTCCACCAGTGGGTTAAGAGTGTGATGTTGATAAAACCTTCCTTCCGAGCCCAGGAAATCACCAGGCTGCTCATCCAGGAGGGGGTGACAAGGGGTGGCACAAGAGTGACTTCTGCTCTGCACTCAGTGCTGGTGTCCCTGGGGTGGTGGCTGCTGCTGTTGTGTGTTCCCTGCTTGTCCTTCATATCTTGGTCCTGTGATGGCTGCAACATTTATTTATTTATTTATTTATTTGCTGTAGAAAGGGAAAAACGTGGCCTTTTTTCTGATAGACAGATTGTGTGTTTGTTTGTTCTTTGATTTTATTTTTTTTTTAATTTATTTTTTTTGTTGGCTTTTTAGAAGCTTTTTTTGCCACTTTTCACTTTCTGATGGTCTGGTTTTCTAATTCAGGCACTTCTAACATGCAAAGCCAAAATTTCTCATGGCAATTTTTTAATCACCTGCTGGCTGGAACAGAGTAGAAAAAAAAACAAGTTCTGGCTTTGGGATGTGTGAAAGTAGGAAAACACAAAGCTTAATTTTAAGGTTTTTCCTTTGCAATAGAACAGAAAATAAATGAGTGGTTAGAGGCAGGAGCCCTGGCTGCACACAGGGGTCCAGCTTCAGCTTTGTGACAGAGAATTTCTTTTAACTTCAGAGGAAGAAAGCAGGATCCTGGTTAACATTGCAGGGGGTTGGGAGGGGGAATGAAACTCTACCAAAAAGGAATTGCTTCAGCACCTCAGACTGTTTGTAGTTCAGGATAATGTAGTGGCAGCTTGACAGGATATTTTAGGTAATGAGCAGGTCCATAGAAAGAAATTTAAGGAGAGACTGTGGTGGGCATGAGACCCCCAGTGAGGGAGGAATGGGATGCTGTGATTCAAGACTGGCCAAGAAAGGAAAACCAGTCCTTGGTCTCTCAGGGAAGGGTATCAGGGTGTCTTGGATAATATTGTCACATCTGGAGATGGTTGAAATGTTTCCAGAACTTGTAGAGTGAGAGTATTTTGCTCAAAAAGTGTGCAGGGGAGTAATGGTTTTGTTGTTTGGGTTAAATAATGTAAATAAGAAAAGCAATGCAAGGAGGTTGAGTTGGGCTCTTCTCCCCAGTGAATAATGGCAGGGCAGAGGAAATGGCCTGAAGCTGCACCAGGGGAGGTTTAGACTGGAGATTAGAAAGAGTTTCTTTACCCAAAGAGTGGTTGGACAGTGGAACAGGCTGCCCAGGGAGGTGGTGGAGTCACCATCCCTGGAAGTGTTTAAAAGGAATGTAGATACAGTGCTTAGGGACATGATTTCAGCACTGAAGGGGTAAATTAGGTTATGGAAGAATCTAGGTTATGGTTGGACTTGATGGTCTTCAAGGTCCCTTCCAACCAGGATGCCTGAGAAGTGTTTCTCAGAGGCAGTGATATTTTTCTCCCTCCTCTGATTGCCCAGGCAGGTCCAGCTCTGCTTGGTGGCTGGTGCTGCCACAGGGCTCCTGGGTGCTGGCTCTGATGGGGCTTCACAGCAGCCTTGCCCCAGACAGGGCAGGAGGGAGCTGCAGAGCAGCCTGTGATGTGGTTGATCTCTCCCATCGTTTCAGCCTCCATGTACAATGATAAACCCAAAAGACAGAGCCAATCCTGGAAGTGGCAAAATGTTGGTGATCAGGCTGGATGTGAAATAGTAACATTCTGCAATGCTTCAAGGGAGGATCTCCTCTCCCTCTGTTCTGCCCTGGTGAGGCCACATCTGGAATGTTGTGTCCAGTTCTGGGCCCCTCAGTTCCAGCAGGACAGGGAACTGCTGGGAAGAGCCCAGGGCAGAGCCACAGAGATGCTGGAGGGAGGGGAACATCTCCCTGATGAGGAAAGGCTGAGGGAGCTGGGTCTGTTGGGCTTGGAGAAGAGGAGACTGAGGGGCCACCTCATCCATGGGCACAAATCTGTTCAGGGCAGTGTCAGGAGGGCAGAGCCAGGCTTTGTGCAGTGATGTCCAGTGACAGGACAAGGGGCAGTGGGTGCAAACTGGAGCACAGGAGGTTCCATGTGAATCTCAGGAAGAACTTCTTTGCTGTGAGAGTGCCAGAGCCCTGGGCCAGGCTGCCCAGAGAGGCTGTGGAGTCTCCTTCTCTGGAGACATTCCAACCCCCCCGGCCACGTTCCTGTGTGATGTGCTCTGGGTGCCCCTGCTCTGGCAGGGGGGTTGGGCTGGGGGAGCTTTCCAGGTCCCTTCCAACCCCTGGGATTCTGTGATCATAGCAACACCTGAAGTGAGATGAGAGGTGTCTCTGGAGAGGAGCAGCACCCAGCAGGGCTGGCAGAGGTGGTTCATGGGGCTCAGGTATCTGGTCCAGTTTACTTGCCCAAAATGGCTTGGGAAGGGCCTTGCCTTCACCAGGTGGGGTCTGAAGTGCCTTTCCTGGTACCTGTGCTCTGAGACAGGCTCTCAGCAGGTGACACTCACCTGGAGGAGTGAGCATTGGACTGTGTGCTGCCCTGGCACCTCTGCTCTGACTCCCAGAGCTTCTGCTGCACAGGGGGGGGAGGCAAATTGGGGGGTCCCTGGGAGAGACCCCGACCATGGGGACTGCCCTTTGTCCACGGAGCCCCTGCTGGCTGGGACCCCCCAGCCCAGAGCTGGGCAGCTGCCTCCTACCTTCCACCATGTGTCTGGGATTCATCTGTTCCCTTCACAACTATTGTTCCCCGGAGCTATTCCCAAAGGATTTGTCAGCCTGCTGGCTTTGCATTGGTGAGCCCCGGGGCCAACCAACCGGTTTTCCCGGGGAGGTTATTCCTGGTTGAACAGGCTTCTGCTCTGCACAACTGCTCCCCTCGCCCGAGGTTGCCCTTTCCTGCTTTCATTCCACTAGTTGTAACTGGGCATTCTCGGGCTGCTGGAGTCACGTCTGTCTTTGTTCTGCTAGAAGACCCTTGCATAGATGCACAACCCACCTCCCCCCACCCATTCACACCCCCCACCACCCTCAAATGCATCCTTTAAAATAGCTAAAACCCCTTCTCTAAAATGGATTGGGATGGGAAGGACGGAGGAATCACACGCAGAGGAGAAAATCCATTTCAAGATGAGAGCTGAAAGCAAATATAGTTTAGTAGTATGTTGGTTACAGAATGAACAGCATATTGTATGTGCTGTGTTAGAGGTATGTTATGAATAACAAAAGCACTGGAGCATTTACATATTTGTTTTCAGAAATCCTGGCAGTTGGATTTCACCATTCTGTGCCTCTTTGCCAGAATCACTAAACAGTGGTACATATGGCTTCTGAAGTACCATATGCCATGGGAAACGTTAGCTGATGCCTATACTGATGCAACACACTATAGGCTTTATTTAGACTTCTTCTTTTTTTTTTTTTTTTCCTTTTCCTTGCAGTTTTGAACAAAGAATCCTGCAAAATGTTGTGCAAGCAGCATGTGCAGTGAAACAGCACACGTTGCACCCGGAGGAAAAGCACCCTAGGAAAGGGGGAATCAATGGGAGGATTGTGAATTAGGACGGGCACTCGCCAAGAAACTGATCAAATGGCACTGACATGGGGCTGGGGCAGGAGGTTTCCTAGTGCTTCAAGGAAAGGGTTAAGAGACAGAGCTCTGTGGATGTACAGATTTTGAACCGAGTCCCAGTTTTAAAGAGCCCTTCCCCTGTTCCAAAAAGTACTCAGGCTTAAATTTAAGCACATGCTTAAATCCTCTGAGAGTGAAGGAAGCACGTGCACGAGTCCTTTTCTGCACACAGTCCTCACTGCAGGAGCAGCAGTAACTCTGTTCTCTCCCACATAGCTGCCTGAAAATAGTGACAATGAACAGGATTTTAATGAGCCGTGTGACAAACACCTTGAAAAAAAATCAAACAAAACACGGTTTCAAACGTGGTGACCACCGAGTCCAACCTGGAGCTCAGAAATAAAACCTGGCTTTTGTTTTGACAGGAGTTTGAAAATACCTCTTCCCCCCCCCCACCTCCATCCTGAGAGCCCTGAGCAGCTTTTGCAAAGCTGATGTCAGTGGGAACTCCAGGTCCCGAGGGGACCCTGGTGCCCATGCTGTGGAGCAGCAGGAGGAGGATGTGGCCCTGGGGGTAAGGACAGCAAGGCAGTGGTTCCCACCTCCACAACTCCCCTTCTGGGGACTCACCACACTCTCCTTTGAGTGATGCTGAGGCCCTCTCTTCAGACTCCTCTGCCCTGTGAGCAGCTGACAGGCTCAGCTTGAAGCACCAGAGTAGATCAAACAGGATCACTTGCATGTTTCAGCACAGGTATAAGGTTTGGAGGTGAGGGGAGAAGCATCACACCCCTACCTCTAGGTTTGGATCCTGCTCTTCCAGCCCACCCCGTCCCAGTGCTGGAGGGTGGTGTGTGGTGGGAGTCACACAGCCTGTGCCAAAAGCATCTTGGTGTGAAGCCATGGAAATGAGGAAATTGGAGAAGTATCTCATAATTTGCCTAGTTGGTTGAGGCCAACCAGCTAACCAGAACAGAGAGAAACCCAGAGCAGAAGCAGAAGGTGGGTAAGGCTGCAGGCTGAGCACAGCCAGAGCAGAGCGACTTGCCAGCGAGGTGGGAGCAGAGGACTGAAAGGAGAAGGACTGACAACTGACCCTGCACCACATCTGGCCAGGCAGGGACACTGGGAAGTGTTGTCCAACAGCCCCCTGGGTGGGGGATGTGGAGTGTTAAAGGTGGACATCCCCACTGCACAGCCTTGATGGGGGAGCCTGGATGTGGGGCTGGGGGGAGCTGCAGAAGGGTGTGAGTGAAGGTTAAATAGCACAGGTCGTTGCAGAGGGGTGAACACTTGGGGGGAAACTCCTAATTCCTTGGCTGGCTGAGAGAGATGGAGCAGGCACTGCCAGCTGCCAGTGGTCTTCCACAGCCTGGGCAAAGTGGGGTGGGAGATTCCAGATACTGAGGCTGCCACAGAAATTCATCTGTCAGGCAAGATGCTCCTGTGTGTAGGTAGCACTTGACACATTTTGTGAACCAGTACTTTAGTGAATGAATGGAAACAGAAGTAGGAGTGGAAGCTGAAGGGTGGCAGGCAAAGGGGTGAGGGAAGCTGTCATGCAGCACTGGTTTGAGGTTGCTTCCTGGGTTCACTGAAACCCAAATACTGGCTCGAATTCAAACCTCATCAGGTGGTTGTAGTTTTATGAAAGTAATAAGAGGGGAAGATGAACATCTTTGTGTCGATCTCATCCCCAGATGTTTGAATTCCTTTGCAGGGACAAGAACCTTTGCAGGGCCTGTGGGCAGAAGGGAACAGAGCCTCCCTTCCCAGAGAAGGATGGCAGCAGCAGCAGGGCCAAGCAGGTGCTCCTTCCCTCAGCATCCTGGCCCCCACATCATTCAAAGGAGAGTGTGGTGAGTGCCCAGCCTGCCCTGACTGTGCAGCTGCCCTTTTTAGGCTGTGAACCAAGATGTCAAAACAAGCCCTGAGCCCACTAAGTCACGAGCAGGGAGGCAGTCCAGATGACAGTGGGTAGAATTCCAGAGAGGAAGGGCAACCTGAGTCAGGCTGACTATTGAGCAGGTCAGTGCAGCTCATTGCTGTGTTCTGGCTGGGCAGGAGGAGAATTCTGGGCTCGGTGCACCCAGTGGTGAGGCATGTGCTGCAGGCCCACCCTGCCTCCCCTTTCATGGTGTTTAGGGGAGCTCACACACAGAAAACCTCCTTCAAAGCTACTTGGGTTTCATTAAAACAAAACCAATGCAAACCCCAAACAACCAAACCACTGAAACAAGGAAGAAAAACCTCTGCACAGCTCAGCTGCAGTGGCATCTCAAAGCTCACCCCGGCTGCCTCCCTGGCTTTGTCTCAAACCCCTTGCTCATGGGTGGCAAGAGCTGTGACAGCAGCACCTCCCCTGGCACGGGTGGCTGGATGTGCCCTCTCCCCGTGCCCCACCTGACGTGTTCCCTTCGCGGGCACGAACCGGCGATTTGTTGGATTAGCCCCATCACCTTTCCTTGCAAAAAGCATCCAGCACTGGCCCTGCTTTGTGGCTTGGAAAAGGGGCCAAGAATTTCCCTCCCTGCCCCTCGACTCGCACAATTATTAAACGCCGCCGATTGTTACGTGACACTTCACAACTTCATCTCCCCTCCTCCCACATCTGCTGGCTGCCT
>NW_009951970.1:0-3086 GCF_000747805.2 Chaetura pelagica | reverse complement strand
GGGGGAAGGAGGAGGGAGGGGAAGTGGGGAGGGACCTGCTGTCCTTGTGGCATCCTCCCGACCCCGGCCAAGGCAGCCTCCTGCCTGCTGCCCCCTCCCCGCCTTCTGCTGGGAAGGGTCTGGGATGTCAAGTTCAGCCGGGCTGGTTGGGATGCTCCCAGGGAGGGGGTCGATCCCGGGGTATCCTATGAAAATAGGAAACGCTCCGTGGGCAGGAGATGGGTGTAACGCGGGTCCCTCTGCCTCTCAGCCCGGCTTTTCCCTCGGTGTCTTTATCCTTCGGTTGGAAACCAATCAAAGGTTCCTACAAATCTGCCGAGCACCCCTCTCTGACGCGGGGGCCGGCCCTGGTGCCCTTTCGATGCCTCTTCCTTTTTTGGGGGTTTTGTTTTACAATTGTTGCATCGATATAATGCTGCCTTTCTTCCTCTGTCTCTATAGATACAGATATACAGGCAAAGCAAAGGTTTCAACTGCTATTCAGCTCCTCCTCATTTGTCCCGGAGCTGTAACAGTGGTGCCCTTTCTCTTCTGGCTGCTTTTCCCTGCTCCTGGAGCAGCAGTTATAGGAGAAGCAGATGGCTACTGATTGGGTGAGCTTTGTGGCTTTAATACTGAATACTTTATGGAAAAGGACTTTATCATGCTTGGTTGGTCAGAGGAACAACGGGATGAGATTTATGACTAGAGAAAATAAATCTTTTTAAGTTTCAAGCTCCTTCACACACTCCATGTCAAGTCACTGTGGCAGAGCTGGAGCTGAAATCCTCTGCATCTTTTTTTTTATTTTATTTTCCCTCCCCCTCTGTCTGTCCATCCTTTCACTGCTCTCCCCACCCCCTCCCTGCCAGGGTTTAACAAACCCCTGCAAACTTCAGATGCTGTCACTCCCTGGAGCAGCAGAGGCCTTTTGCAGCCCCACAGGCTGTGTGGGGAAGGGAAAAAGGACCATCCCCAGATGTGGCTCGTCCACCTCATGGGAATGTGCTGGGCAATCAGCTCCTGCCCAGCCTTGCCCATGGGTGACCTAGAAAGCAGCCACCCAGTCCTGCTGGGTCCTGTGTGACAACCTCACCCACCAGGGAGATGCCACACCAGGCTGGGCTGCACAGATCACCCAAAGCAGAGGGAGCACAACACTGCCTGACCCCCAGTGCCCCCAGGCTGAGGGCTGGGGGACAAAACCCCCCCTGGAGCAGGTCCCTGCACTGTCTCCTGGTTGCCCCCCAAGAAGCTCAGCCCTGACCATTGGCCACAGCCTGTTGGCCACAGATGCTTGGTTTCTGCCTTGTGTCACACCTGAGCTGGAGGATGACCAAGGGCCCTGCAGAGAGGTGGGCTCTGGCTCTAGCCAGGGACACTGGTGGTCACACACAGAGACAGAAAGGTCCAAGGCAGAAGGGGATTTCAGTCCTAGAGAGGTTCTTCCATGTGTCTCCCTTTCCTGTCCCCTACAGCCCATAACATCCTCTAGCAGGCTGTAACATGCTAAGAAAGCTAAAAAGAAACTTGCCAAGTTTCAAACCTTGGTGCTACTCTCAGGTCAGGTAAGGAGGAGAAACAGAAAGCTGTGGCTGAGAAAATTGGTTTTAAGATAGAAGTGATTTGGGGCTATATATTAACCATGTAAGCAACCACCCTGCATTACATTCAGTGGTCTGTTATAAACATATTTCTGTGGTTCTTTGGTGATTAGACCAATTAATATTTCTCGTTAATTTCTGTATTTGCTCAGGAAGAAGTGCAGGAGAAGCTCAAGCATCATCAGGGGCTGAAGAAATAGCTGAGGTGCTTATGGCACCTCTGAGTTGTGAGGGAACAGGCAGGGAATGGATGCTGAGTCCCACTGTGGCTGCCTGATGCTCCAGGTGGAGCAAGAGTGTTTGGTCCCTCTTGGGATGAACCAAGCTGGTGTCTGGCAAAAAAAATAAATAGACTTCATGTTTTGCAGGTGGTGACTTAAACCCAGGAGTCTCAGGCACTGCTGCAAGCACCAGGGAGATGGGCTGAAGGGTCGATGGAAGTAGGAAGGGATGGAGGCCACAGGCTTGGGAGCTGAGCTGGAAACAAGGTGGGACAGGCATTGCTGGCATGCCTTGACCCTGGCCAGGGATTGGTGATGGGGTAAGGGCTGCCTGTGGGGTCCCAGGAGGATCCCTGTGCCTGCTTGGGAAGATGACAGCTGGGGAAGATGCTTGGGAGGAGCACTGCTGCACTGTGCTGCTGGTCTGCAGCAGCCTGGCCCTGGCACAGGACCCCCCCGAAAGGCACCAACCTGGTCACAGCTACATGCAGAAAGGATCACTTGTCATTCAGCTGAGGCCCCCAAGAGGTTTCCACTACAGAGGCCTGGCTGCTGTTGTGTTTGCCTCAGGGGACTGGTTCTGACTGCATGTCAAGCACCAGGGAAGCCTGTGGCTCCGAGGTTTGAGTCCCTTTTCCCTTCCACCTCTGTGCTCCTCTGACCACTGCAGGCCAGCCCTGCCCCTGGCAGCAGCAGGCAGGGAGGGGAGAGAAGCAGCTCTGGGCATCCCTCCTCCCCACAGTCCCCTGGCACCAGCTGCCTGGCCGTGGCTGGGCTTGTGTGCTCCTGGGAACTTGCCTGTTTTCTCAGCGATTTTATTTCCCCGGGGGACTTAATGTAGAGTCACCTGGGACCTGCCTCTTGGCTCTCTGTGTGTGTGTGTGTGTGTGTGTGTCTCCTCAGAGGAGTAACCCCACATCTGTGGGCCTGGCCAGTGTCACAGCTCGAAGGCAGCTGTTCCCAAGGGGTGCAGGAGTGTTCCCGAGGGCGGGTTCTGCAGCCTCACCGGCCCCTTTCCCTCCTCGGAACGATCCGGAGAGGAAAGAGAAGGGCAGGGAAAAGTGCCCCGACATTCCCGGAGGGACAGATCCGCTGTCCTTTGAAGCCAAATCCCCGTGGCAACTCCTCACGGGCAAGAGAAGTGACACTTCCCTCTGAGAGCAGCAGTGACCGAGCATCACCACCGGCCCCTGCAGCCCCCCCACCTCCCCCTCGGGCTTCCAGCGGGGAAGCAGCAGAGCTGGGGCCGTTCCCTCCTCGGGGGCTGGACGGTCGCTGGTCC